>NW_023365759.1:57516-68165 GCF_000003815.2 Branchiostoma floridae
ATGGATGGATGATCTTATTGCTCAACAATTGCACAAGGTACAATGTATGGCAACCAATAACAGCTTCTAGCTATATAGACAATGGCACTACGAGGCTACATACAGAACAGCAAAATGTTATGGCTAACAGCACAGTCAAGTATTAATGATCTGTTCTCGCATTTGGAATATATTATCATATATGATCTCCGTTTTGTAATGCTGTATGAAACGGCATAATTGACCATTCGAAATAATGGTCTATTATGAATTGATGTGAGATATTCTTTCAAACCAAAGTGCTTTTGGATTGTTGAATAGGTTTGAAGTTTGCTAGTGCTTTCAAGTTCTTCCCTTCATTCAGACAGAAAAGTGTCCATCAGACGTTCTTTGAAAATGTTTCCAAAATGATTGGCATTAACGGCGGGGTTAAACCAACATTTTGGAACCCATTTCTACATAATGTCCTGTCCTGAACTTGAGTAGCCCACTCATGTTCTTCGACTGAAGTGTCGTGTGCCTTTTTAACAATCCAGTCGTTTGGTAAATTTTGTAATCTTAGCCAGTATTTGAACAAATATTATATTTCTGCCTTCTCAAGGCTTCTGCTGTCTTCTACATTGTGGTGTAGGGATTATGTTTCATTATGCTTCTCTTTATTTATTTCTCTGCGGAAATAATGTAAGAAATTCTTCGGAGAAAATAGTCAAAGTGTATGCTGTCCGTTACCGATAACGTAACTTGCGCAGGATGTTTTTTTTTCTAAGATAACCCTATTTAGACGGGTGGGGGTGGCGATTACAAATGGAGACATTTTCCTACAAAATAAAGTAGGTGACGCGCATTAGCTTTCAATTTATTTGTTAGCTTTCCATCTGCTAACACATGCGCCTACTAGGCAATCTAAGATACCAGAATTAGCCAGTGCTCTGTACCGTTGGCCAGCCAACCACCATATTACCAGATCTTTTTTGGTGTGCCTGTGTTGTAATTTGTCTTCATCCTTGAAGGTCAAGTTTCGTTAAACTTTTCATGTGCAACCAATCCGCAGACTGAGCAGTGATAATTTCCCCTAGCTCCATTTATTGGAGGCATTTATGTTGAAACCATGGTTTTTGTTCACACTACCATTGTTCCCTACAGTCAGCATCGTGGTGACTGTTGTCGGTGGCCTCCTCACCATACTGGTCATCTGGACACGTCCGGCCCTACGGAAACTGGTCAACGCGCCTCTGGCCAGTCTTAGTTGTGCAGGTATCCTCTACGCCACGTTGTTTTCCCCCTTTTGGATCCAGCAGATCCTAAACCCCCAATGGGAGCCCCCACCAGCACTGTGCTGGTTTCTAGGCTATTCCAATGTCGTGCTAGGGGGGGTGTCGGTAACCCACATGTTGTGTATCGCTCTTCAGCGTTACTTCAAGATCTGTACCAACAGTATACTTCTCAATGCCACACGTGCCCTCGTCATCATGCTCTTGCTCACATGGTTGGTCCCCATGGTTTCATTCTTGCCACTTTACGTCGTTGAAGAACCCAAAGTCGATCCAAAGCTGAAACGGTGTTCGTTGGGAAGATCTGACAAACTCTGGGCAAAGATTCCCACAGCCATTTTAGTCTACGTCCTCCCATATATTGCTGCCCTGGCCTTTTACACCCTCATCCAGAACCATGTGAGGAAGAGTAAGAAACGAGTCCAGGCTAACGCACACGGTCCCTCCGCCCGTTTGGCAGTGGTACTACGGGGGGCCAGTAGAGGTGCAGGGCCTTTAGTCTGTGTAACACACCATCCAGGTGACAAAGCCTGTAGGAAATCTGGAGGGTGTGGTGTGGGTGGGGGACGAAATGTCCACATCAAGTGATGACGGACAGAAAAGCAGTAACTGCACAGATCCAAGTAAACAAAAGAGCACCATGATCTTAGTCGCTCCAGCACCAGGCACTGGTCAAAACGACCAAGGCAAAAAATCTCCCTTAAGTGATGAGGAACAGAAGGGCAATTGCCGCATAGAGCAGGATAAAGTCCAAAACATGACCTTAACTGCCGCCACAGTGTCAGATCAGACAGGCCAAACTGAACGACAGCAGCACGCTGTCCCTTTCAGCAGCTCACAAAACTGCAACAGTGCTGCCGAAAGGCAGATCACCAAAATGATGATGATGCTGTTTGCTGTCTACACTCTGTGCTTTATGCCCTTGACCCTGATGGTGTTTTTTTCGAGTAAAGTTCCAGCCGAAGCCTTTACTGTTGGCCAGCTGTTGGCCGCATTGAATGGTGCCCTGAACCCGATCGTATACGGCGTCATGAACAAAAACATTCGCCAGGGGTACAAGAATACCTGGGACAGGGTCCTCAACTTCATAATGTGAGTTTCTGTCCAATGTTTGGCATCGAATGTTTGATGAAGCTATATCGGAAAACGGCAATCGGCATTGATATAACGTTATGTGTTGATTAAGAAGAAACCGTAAGATGAACGTTTTTAGGCCTTTATAAGGCATGCATGTATCATTTATTCTACCCGGGAATGCATATCGCCTGCTGGTGTTTTTAAAGATTCTTGGAGTGTGGTGGGGTTGGGATCCGCGGCATAAAATAGAACGACATAACATAATATCATATGATCATATCATATCATATGATCATAATGGAAAAATGAATAACTAAATTAATAAGTTCATTAAATAATGAACATTGTAAGAAACAATTTTAACGTAAGACAATTAAATCAACATAACTTTAAGAAGCATGAATTTAGACTTTGTCCGGAAATTAAATGTGAATTCAGGTAATCAATCAGTTCATCAAATTAAGTATGAAGTAACTAAGCGTGGAAATTGCATATCGATGTGTGGTAAGTCACGTGGTATGTATCGTATGGTTCGTAAATAAGTAATTGTTAGTCAGTCAGTCATAGTCATACGGTGTAATTATGCAAGTAAATAAAGCCTAGTAAGTTCGAAATGTCAAATTGAACGGTCACTAATAAGCCGTCAAAGCGGGACTGCATGTGGGCAATTGGATATCTAGATTTGCAACAAAATTGGAGCTTTCAGCGTTTGCTAAAGAAAGAAAGAAAGAAAGAAACGAAAATTGACAGGTTTCGTTGGCACGCTCCGGAGCATGTTATACTTTAAATACAGTTCTTGACTTTGCTGTTTAATTATTATCTTAATATGATCAAAATATTTGTCTAAAGAAGTGTTTACGACGAAATCAATTTGATTGAAATATTTGTCTAGATAAATGTTTACAGCGAAATCATCGCTGCTGTCTGGGTTGACCCTTGTTCTGTTTTGCTGCAATTCAATAGGAATGAAATAACATCAGGAATATTTGTCAACAGTAAGTCTTGTGCGTTGTGCCAATTGTCGCATAGTAAAGTTCATTTAATCACAAATATGGTATTTTTATTTATGTTTGGAGGATTGACTCTTTAGATGTACCTTGTTCTCCTGTACATTGTATGTAGAACATATTGTGATGTACGTCGTTTAGAATTGTGACGAAATATTTGCCAAAACTTGTACATTGTGCTAATTGCTGCACAATGAAGTTGGTTTATTCATTCATAGAAATCATCAATTTTGTAAGAAATGAATGAAGTTTCAGATGTGTTTTGTTCTATTGTACATTGTATATAGAATACATGATGTTAGTCATTTAGAATCATTATGAAATATTTTTCAGAACTAGTTCCACTAGTTGCACAGTAAAGCTCATTTAATCATAAATATTACCGTTGTCAACTGTGTTAGAAACGATTGAGCCTTTGGATTTTCCCTTTTGGATGTCTTTTTTATTGTATGTCTACTAGAATACATTTTGAAAGTCACTTAGTCAATTGTCACGACTAGGGCTGGGTATCGGTACAGTGTACCGGTACAGAACCGGTTTTTCTTATTGGACCGGTCCAGAAAAACCGGACCTGAAAAAATTAGGTGGACCGGATTTTGGACCGATTAGGAAATTAACAGATTATTTTATCAGGCATTCACACGTTTTGGCGCTTGCAGGTGGAAGAAAATAACAAGTCAGAGTGAAGTAGAATAGAGTTTATAGCAATTTCTACCACGTTTTACAGCCAATCATACAGGTGCAGTTAGCGTTGAAGGATTTTAAAACACCAGTGTAAGTCTAATACTCCACCAAATAGATCACTTTATAGTGAAAGGGACCATTGGTATGAGTCATACTGCATCAGGTCCAGGTTCAGGTCCGGACCTGGACCTGATCCTTTGGACCTGAACCGGACCTGGACCTGAATTTTTTCTGTACCGGTACCCAGCCCTAGTCACGACATATTCTTCAAATAAGCCTTGTCCGTCGTACCAAATGTTGCAGAGTAAAATCTATTTATTCTAACATATATATTGTTAATTGTGTTGAAAAAATGGAATCTTTTAGATTTACTATGCTCTCAAGAACATTTGATGCAAAATTCATTCTGTAAGTCATTTGGAATCGTTATGAAATATTTGTAAAATCCTGCACCGTACAGTTGATTTATTCATACATATTATCAATGTTGTCAAAAATGAAGGAATTGTTCTATGTTTTTCGATCTTGTAAATTGTATGTTAAAATACTTTGGGAGTTATTTTCTCGAGCAATATACATTGTCTTAAAACATTTGGCTCTGTTGTGTGCTTGAATGACCAGTTTGTTTGATTAGCATAACAGCTAAATCTAGGTTAGATTTAACGTTAACACATCTGGAGACGGTTATCAAGTTATTACAGTTACTACATCACAACTTCACAATTTAAAGACGAGCTTATTATACATCACAAAGTCCCTTACTCACACAGGGACAAAGACAAGCTTTGATAGAGACAGTCGCCTGTCACTGGACAAGATGGCGTATTACTTATCAAGACCATAATCAAAGTCCATTGAGTCTTCGTCAAAACCTCATTATTAGGTACTGTATATCACGCGTATACTGTATTCAAATGGCTCCTGAAGGCTGATATAAATAGAGAGAAAACTCTTCTAGCGTACGTCGGCAAAGCATTCCAGATGACTGGTAACGTTGTTTGGGATACGTTCATCAAGGTGGTTTGTATTGCAGTGACAACGAGTTTGTAATTGACAAACATCCACCAGTCTTAATATGATCTGTGGAGGCCCTCACGATCGTTCACTCTGCGTCTGCACACATCTCCTTCCTGTAGTGCTACAAATATTTATCTGTTTCTAAATGGCAGTTTTCAACACTTTGACAGGTGGGTGAATTATAATCTGTGGTTGCAGTGTTAATGCAGTTATGTTCGCGGTGGTCTTATGTTGAACTTCGCGGTTTTCGTTTCACCGAAAACTCACAACAACCACGAAAAAATTATTCCGTATTCTCTACCTCTACTACCGCATTGTCTAAGCGCTACATATACATGTACGTACGGTACTTTGTACAGTGTTATGATGTATTGGAGGCGCCTGTTACGGTGTGGGCGCATGAATACTTACAAAACACAAATTGAATGTAAATCCGATCTTTGAACATACACATGTATATATTTATCAAGAAGTACCACGTATTCAGATGGTAGATACGGTTAGATAAGTGAAATTTGATCGCGCCAAAACTGTCGAAAATGAAATGTTCTGTACGTCTGTAGCACGCTTGCTCGCTGTCTAGTAGGTAGTTTCACTTCTATAAAGGTGGCGGGGTTTCCATTACTACTTCTTGGTCAAACCTAGAAGATTTTGACTTTTGTTTTTGCCTTCCAAAATTTGCACGCATGGACATAATCATGCTGACATTCTTGTGCTTCAATCTGCTATTGCCACATAAGCAATAACGATATGTTTTTCTTGTGGAAAAAAACAACAACTTATGAATGGCTGCTAGGCGTTACCCTGCAAGAAGAGGAAAATTCTTAAGATTTTTATGTCCCATGTGAAAAATGATTATGTTTGCACGACGAATTTGTAATTTGCAAATGTTTTTTTTTTGTAAGAATTCTGTCGTGAGGTGCTATACGGGCTGTTTTGCAAGCGTCAGAACCGACGAATGGTGGAAGTTTGTTGACATCCAACTTTTGCCATGGCAACTGCCGGGGAGTATGTCGTCATTGTCATCAACGGAAGTGAGTTTGTGCTTTTGCCTCCTTTTCTTGAAATTATATTGTGGTATCTTGTTTCCCGTCCGTCTTCAATTAGCTTTTTTATTTCATTCTTCATAGAGAAACTGTAAGGGAAGACAATAGACAAAAAATATAGAATTGTTTTAGATAATGACAGATACAACCTGTCACCTTTTCTGGACCATTTCTTTTGACCTCTACATTGCAATTGGCAACTTCAAGTTATGTGAAATTGTCGACGAGCTGCGGACATTCTTCTTGATGGCCAGGAGATCGGTCGATTTTATGATCGACAGCTGAGGGTTACGCGTATATTTCACCTATCAGTAAAGATTGACCCTGACCTTCGGACTTGATGCAACCTGTTTCACGTATATAAGTTATGCACAAGGTACAATGTATGGCAACCAATAACAACTACTGGCTATATAGACAATGGCACTACGAGGCTGTATACATACAGAACAACAAAATGTTATGGCTAACAGAACAGTCAAGTATCAATGATCTGTTCTCGCATTTGGAATATATTATCATATATGATCTCTGTTTTGTAATGCTGTATGTAAATGGTCTATTATGAATTGATGTGAGATATTCTTTCGAACCAAAGTGCTTTTGGATTGTTGAATAGGTTTGAAGTTTGCTAGTGCTTTCAAGTTCTTCCCTTCATTCAGACAGAAAAGTGTCCCTCAGGCGTTCTTTGAAAATGTTTCCAAAATGATTGGCATTAATGTCGGGGTTAAACCAAACATTTTGGAACCCATGTTTACATAATGATGACCTGAACGTGAGTAGCCCAGTCATGTTCTTTGACTGAAGTGTCGTGTGCCTTTTTAACAATCCAGTCGTTTGGTAAATTTTGTAATCTTAGCCAGTATTTGATCAAATATTATATTTCTGCCTTCTCAAGGCTTCTGCTGTCTTCTACATTGGGGTGTTGGGATTGTGTTTAATTATGCTTCATCTTTATTTATTTCTCTGCGGAAATAATGTAAGAAATTCTTCGGAGAAAATAGTCAAAGTGTATGCTGTCCGTTACCGATAACGTAACTTGCGCAAGATGTTGTTTTTTTCTAAGATAACCCTATTTAGACAGGTGGGGGTGGCGATTACAAATGGAGACATTTTCCTACAAAATAAAGTAGGTGTGGCGCATTAGCTTTCAATTTATTTGTTAGCTTTCCATTGATATCTTTGTGTCTAGAAATCTGCTAACACGTGCGCCCACTAGGCAATCTAAGATACCAGAATTAGCTAGTGCTCTGTACCGTTGGCCAGCCAACCACCATATTACCAGATCTTTTTTGGTGTGCCTGTGTTGTAATTTGTCTTCATCCTTGAAGTTCAAGTTTCCTTAAACTTTTCATGTGCAACCAATCCGCAGACTGAGCAGTGATAATTTCCTCTAGCTCCATTTATTGGGGGCATTTATGTTGAAACCATGGTTTTTGTTCACACTACCATTGTTCCCTACAGTCAGCATCGTGGTGACTGTTGTCGGTGGCCTCCTCACCATACTGGTCATCTGGACACGTCCAGCCCTACGGAAACTGGTCAACGCGCCTCTGGCCAGTCTTAGTTGTGCAGATATCCTCTACGCCACGTTGTTTTCGCCCTTTTGGATCCAGCAGATCCTAAACCCCCAATGGGAGCCCCCACCAGCACTGTGCTGGTTTCTAGGCTATTCCATTGTCGTGCTAGGGGGGGTGTCGGTAACCCACATGTTGTGTATTGCTCTTCAGCGTTACTTCAAGATCTGTACCAACAGTACACGTCTCAATTCCACACGTGCCCTCGTCATCATGCTCTTGCTCACATGGTTGGTCCCCATGGTTTCATTCTTGCCACTTTACGTCGTTGAAGAACCCAAAGTCGATCCAAAGCTGAAACGGTGTTCGTTGGGAAGATCTGACAAACTCTGGGCAAAGATTCCCCCAGCCATTTTAGTCTACGTCCTCCCATACATTGCTGCCCTGGCCTTTTACACCCTCATCCAGAACCATGTGAGGAAGAGTAAGAAACGAGTCCAGGCTAACGCACACGGTCCCTCAGCCCGTTTGGCAGTGGTACTACGGGGGGCCAGTAGAGGTGCAGGGCCTTCAACCATCAAAGAAACCATCCAGGTGACAAAGCCTGTAGGAAATCTAGAGGGTGTGGTGTGGGTGGGGGACGAAATGTCCACATCAAGTGATGACGGACAGAAAAGCAGTAACTGCACAGATCCAAGTAAACAAAAGAGCACCATGATCTTAGTCGCTCCAGCACCAGGCACTGGTCAAAACGACCAAGGCAAAAAATCTCCCTTAAGTGATGAGGAACAGAAGGGCAATTGCCGCATAGAGCAGGATAAAGTCCAAAACATGACCCTAACTGCCGCCACAGTGTCAGATCAGACAGGCAAAACTGAACGACAGCAGCACGCTGTCCCTTTCAGCAGCTCACAAAACTGTAACAGTGCTGCCGAAAGGCAGATCACCAAAATGATGATGATGCTGTTTGCTGTCTACACTCTGTGCTTTATGCCCTTGACCCTGATGGTGTTTTTTTCGAGTAAAGTTCCAGCCGAAGCCTTTACTGTTGGCCAGCTGTTGGCCGCATTGAATGGTGCCCTGAACCCGATCGTATACGGCGTCATGAACAAAAACATTCGCCAGGGGTACAAGAATATCTGGGACAGGGTCCTCAACTTCATAATGTGAGTTTCTGTCCAATGTTTGGCATCGAATGTTTGATGAAGCTATATCGGAAAACGGCAATCGGCATTGATATAACGTTATGTGTTGATTAAGAAGAAACCGTAAGATGAACGTTTTTAGGCCTTTATAAGGCATGCATGTATCATTTATTCTACCCGGGAATGCACATCGCCTGCTGGTGCTTTTAAAGATTCTTGGAGTGTGGTGGGGTTGGGATCCGCGGCATGAAATAGAACGACATAACATAATAGCATATGATCATATCATATCATATGATCATAATGGGAAAATAAATAACTAATTGAATAAGTTCATTAAATAATGAACATTGTAAGAAACAATTTTAACGTAAGACAATTAAATCAACATAACTTGAGCATGAAATTAGACTTTGTCCGGAAATTAAATGTGAATTCAGGTAATCAAGCAGTTCATCAAATTAAGTATAAAATAACTAAGCGTGGAAATTGCATATCAATGTGTGGTAAGTCACGTGGTATGTATCGTATGGTTCGTAAATAAGTAATTGTCAGTCAGTCATAGTCATATGGTGTAATTATGCGAGTAAATAAAGCCTAGTAAGTTCGAAATGTCAAATTGAATGGTCACTAATAAGCCGTCAAAGCGGGACTGCATGTGGGCAATTGGATATCTAGATTTGCAACAAAATTGGAGCTTTCAGCGTTTGCTAAAGAAAGAAAGAAAGAAAGAAACGAAAATTGACAGGTTTCGTTGGCAAGCTCCGGAGCATGTTATACTTTAAATACAGTTCTTGACTTTGCTGTTTAATTATGATCTTAATATGATCGAAATATTTGTCTAAAGAAGTGTTTACGACGAAATCAATATGATTGAAATATTTGTCTAGATAAATGTTTACAGCGAAATCATCGCTGCTGTCTTGGTTGAACCTTGTTCTGTTATTTGTTGCAATTCAATAGAAATGAAAGAACATCACGAATATTTGTCAACAGTAAGTCTTGTGCGTTGTGCCAATTGTCGCATAGTAAAGTTCATTTAATCACAAATATGGTATTTTCATTTGTGTTTGGAGGATTGACTCTTTAGATGTACCTTGTTCTCCTGTACATTGTATGTAGAACATATTGTGATGTACGTCGTTTAGAATTGTGACGAAATGTTTGTCAAAACTTGTACATTGTTCTAATTGCTGCACAATGAAGTTGATTTATTTATTCATAGAAATCATAAATTTTGTTAGAAATGAATGAAGTTTCAGATGTGTTTTGTTCTATTGTACATTGTATATAGAATACATGATGTTAGTCATTTAGAATCATTATGAAATATTTTTCAGAACTAGTTCCACTAGTTGCACAGTAAAGCTCATTTAATCATAAATATTACCGTTGTCAACTGTGTTAGAAACGATTGAATCTTTGGATTTTCCCTTTTGGATGTCTTTTTGATTGTATGTCTACTAGAATACATTTTGAAAGTCACTTAGAATTGTCACGACATATTCTTCAAATAAACCTTGTACGTCGTACCAAATGTTGCAGAGTAAAATCTATTTATTCTAACATATATATTGTTAATTGTGTTGAAAAAAATGGAATCTGTTAGATTTACTATTATTATATGCTCTCAAGAACATTTGATGCAAAATTCATTCTGTAAGTCATTTGGAATTGTTATGAAATATTTGTAAAAACCTGCACGTTGTACCAAGTGCTGCACCGTACAGTTAATTTATTCATTGATATTATCAATGTTGTCAAAAATGAAGGAATTGTTCTATGTTTTTCGATCTTGTAAATTGTATGTTAAAATACTTTGGGAGTTATTTTCTCGAGCAATATACATTGTCTTAAAACATTTGGCTCTGTTGTGTGCTTGAATGAACAGTTTATTTGATTAGCA
>NW_023365759.1:68499-72313 GCF_000003815.2 Branchiostoma floridae
ATTCCAGATGACTGGTAACGTTGTTTGGGATACGTTCATCAAGGTGGTTTGTATTGCAGTGACAACGAGTTTGTAATTGACAAACATCCACCAGTCTATATATGATCTTTGGAGGCCCTCACGATCGTTCACTCTGCGTCTGCACATATCTCCTTTCTGCAGTCCTGCAAATATATATCTGTTTCTAAATGGCAGTTTTCAACACTTTGACAGGTGGGTGAATTATAATCTGTGGTTGCAGTGTTAATGCAGTAATGTTCGCGGTGGTCTTATGTTGAACTTTGCGGTTTTCGTTTCACCGAAAACTCACAACAACCACGAAAAAATTATTCCGTATTCTCTACCCCCACTACTGCATTGTCTAAGCGCTACGTGTACATGTACGTACAGTACTTTGTACAGTGTTATGATGTATTGGAGGCGCATGTTTCGGTGTGGGCGCATGAATACTTAAAAAACACAAAATGAATGTAAATCCGATCTTTGAACATACATATGTATATATTTATCAAGATGTACCACGTATTCAGAGGGTAGATACGGTTAGATAAGTGAAATTTGATCGCGCCAAAACTGTCGAAAATGAAATGTTCTGTACGTCTGTAGCACCCTTGCTCGCTGTCTAGTAGGTAGTACCGCTTCTATAAAGGTGGCCGGGTTTCCATTACTACTTCTTGGTCAAACTTAGAAGATTTTGACCTTTGTTTTTGCCTTCCAAAATTTGCACGCATGGACATAATCATGATAACATTCTTGTGCTTCAATCTGCTATTGCCACATAAGCAATAACGATATGTTTTTCTTGTGGAAAAAAACACTTATGAATGGCTGCTAGGCGCTACCCTGCAAGAAGAGGAAAATTCTTAAGATTTTTTTGTCCCATGTGAAAAATGATTATGTTTGCACGACGAATTTTGTAATTTGCAAATTTTTGTTTGTTTTGTAAGCCCTTCTGTCGTGAGGTGCTATACGGGCTGTTTTGCAAGCGTCAGAACCGACGAATGGTGGAAGTTTGTTGACATCCAACTTTTGCCATGGCAACTGCCGGGGAGTATGTCGTCATTGTCATCAACGGAAGTGAGTTTGTGCTTTTGCCTCCTTTTCTTGAAATTATATTGTGGTATCTTGTTTCCCGTCCGTCTTCAATTAGCTTTTTTATTTCATTCTTCATAGAGAAACTGTAAGGGAAGACAACAGACAAAAAATATAGAATTATTTTAGATAATGACAGATACAACCTGTCACCTTTTCTGGACCATTTCTTTTGACCTCTACATTGCAATTGGCAACTTCAAGTTATGTGAAATTGTCGACGAGCTGCGGACGTTCTTCTTGATGGCCAGGAGATCGGCCGATTTTATGATCGACAGCTGAGGGTTACGCGTATATTTCACCTATTAGTAAAGATTGACCCTGACCTTCGGACTTGATGCAACCTGTTTCACGTATATAAGTTATGCACAAGGTACAATGTATGGCAACCAATAACAACTACTGGCTATATAGACAATGGCACTACGAGGCTGTATACATACAGAACAACAAAATGTTATGGCTAACAGAACAGTCAAGTATCAATGATCTGTTCTCGCATTTGGAATATATTATCATATATGATCTCTGTTTTGTAATGCTGTATGTAAATGGTCTATTATGAATTGATGTGAGATATTCTTTCGAACCAAAGTGCTTTTGGATTGTTGAATAGGTTTGAAGTTTGCTAGTGCTTTCAAGTTCTTCCCTTCATTCAGACAGAAAAGTGTCCCTCAGGCGTTCTTTGAAAATGTTTCCAAAATGATTGGCATTAATGTCGGGGTTAAACCAAACATTTTGGAACCCATGTTTACATAATGATGACCTGAACGTGAGTAGCCCAGTCATGTTCTTTGACTGAAGTGTCGTGTGCCTTTTTAACAATCCAGTCGTTTGGTAAATTTTGTAATCTTAGCCAGTATTTGATCAAATATTATATTTCTGCCTTCTCAAGGCTTCTGCTGTCTTCTACATTGGGGTGTTGGGATTGTGTTTAATTATGCTTCATCTTTATTTATTTCTCTGCGGAAATAATGTAAGAAATTCTTCGGAGAAAATAGTCAAAGTGTATGCTGTCCGTTACCGATAACGTAACTTGCGCAAGATGTTGTTTTTTTCTAAGATAACCCTATTTAGACAGGTGGGGGTGGCGATTACAAATGGAGACATTTTCCTACAAAATAAAGTAGGTGTGGCGCATTAGCTTTCAATTTATTTGTTAGCTTTCCATTGATATCTTTGTGTCTAGAAATCTGCTAACACGTGCGCCCACTAGGCAATCTAAGATACCAGAATTAGCTAGTGCTCTGTACCGTTGGCCAGCCAACCACCATATTACCATATCTTTTCTGGTGTGCCTGTGTTGTAATTTGTCTTCATCCTTGAAGTTCAAGTTTCGTTGAACTTTTCATGTGCAACCAATCCGCAGACTGAGCAGCCAACAACCATATTACCATATCTTTTTGGTGTGCCTGTGTTGTAATTTGTCTTCATCCTTGAAGGTCAAGTTTCCTTAAACTTTTCATGTGCAACCAATCCGCAGACTGAGCAGTGATAATTTCCCCTAGCTCCATTTATTGGAGGCATTTATGTTGAAACCATGGTTTTTTGTTCACACTACCATTGTTCCCTACAGTCAGCATCGTGGTGACTGTTGTCGGTGGCCTCCTCACCATACTGGTCATCTGGACACGTCCAGCCCTACGGAAACTGGTCAACGCGCCTCTGGCCAGTCTTAGTTGTGCAGATATCCTCTACGCCACGTTGTTTTCCCCCTTTTGGATCCAGCAGATCCTAAACCCCCAATGGGAGCCCCCACCAGCACTGTGCTGGTTTCTAGGCTATTCCATTGTCGTGCTAGGGGGGGTGTCGGTAACCCACATGTTGTGTATCGCTCTTCAGCGTTACTTCAAGATCTGTACCAACAGTACACTTCTCAATTCCACACATGCCCTCGTCATCATGCTCTTGCTCACATGGTTGGTCCCCATGGTTTCATTCTTGCCCCTTTACGTCGTTGAAGAACCCAAAGTCGATCCAAAGCTGAAACGGTGTTCGTTGGGAAGATCTGACAAACTCTGGGCAAAGATTCCTCCCGCCATTTTAGTCTACGTCGTCCCATACATTGCTGCCCTGGCCTTTTACACCCTCATCCAGAACCATGTGAGGAAGAGTAAGAAACGAGTCCAGGCTAACGCACACGGTCCCTCCGCCCGTTTGGCAGTGGTACTACGGGGGGGGCAGTAGAGGTGCAGGGCCTTCAACCATCAAAGAAACCATCCAGGTGACAAAGCCTGTAGGAAATCTGGAGGGTGTGGTGTGGGTGGGGGACGAAATGTCCACATCAAGTGATGACGGACAGAAAAGCAGTAACTGCACAGATCCAAGTAAACAAAAGAGCACCATGATCTTAGTCGCTCCAGCACCAGGCACTGGTCAAAACGACCAAGGCAAAAAATCTCCCTTAAGTGATGAGGAACAGAAGGGCAATTGCCGCATAGAGCAGGATAAAGTCCAAAATATGACCCTAACTGCCGCCACAGTGTCAGATCAGACAGGCAAAACTTAACGACAGCAGCACGCTGTCCCTTTCAGCAGCTCACAAAACTGCAACAGTGCTGCTGAAAGGCAGATCACCAAAATGATGATGATGCTGTTTGCTGTCTACACTCTGTGCTTTATGCCCTTGACCCTGATGGTGTTTTTTTCGAGTAAAGTTTCAGCCGAAGCCTTTACTGTTGGCCAGCTGTTGGCCGCATTGAATGGTGCCCTGAACCCGATC
>NW_023365759.1:72619-74397 GCF_000003815.2 Branchiostoma floridae
ACAACGACCTAACATAATATCATATGATCATATCATATCATATGATCATAATGGAAAAATGAATAACTAAATGAATAAGTTCATTAAATAATGAACATTGTAAGAAACAATTTTAACGTAAGACAATTAAATCAACATAACTTGAGCATGAAATTAGACTTTGTCCGGAAATTAAATGTGAATTCAGGTAATCAAGCAGTTCATCAAATTAAGTATAAAATGACTAAGCGTGGAAATTGCATATCAATGTGTGGTAAGTCACGTGGTATGTATCGTATGGTTCGTAAATAAGTAATTGTCAGTCAGTCATAGTCATATGGTGTAATTATGCGAGTAAATAAAGCCTAGTAAGTTCGAAATGTCAAATTGAATGGTCACTAATAAGCCGTCAAAGCGGGACTGCATGTGGGCAATTGGATATCTAGATTTGCAACAAAATTGGAGCTTTCAGCGTTTGCTAAAGAAAGAAAGAAAGAAAGAAACGAAAATTGACAGGTTTCGTTGGCAAGCTCCGGAGCATGTTATACTTTAAATACAGTTCTTGACTTTGCTGTTTAATTATGATCTTAATATGATCGAAATATTTGTCTAAAGAAGTTTTTACGACGAAATCAATATGATTGAAATATTTGTCTAGATAAATGTTTACAGCGAAATCATCGCTGCTGTCTTGGTTGAACCTTGTTCTGTTATTTTTTTTTTTTTTTTTTTTTTTTTTTATTGCCATGAATAATTATACAAATACAAAAAAATGAACAGAAGACAGCCTCCCATAAATTTTTTACAGCATAAAGTAACCAAACTAAGCGAAATCATACATTTAAATATCAGAATTAAGCAAACTGCAAATATATATCAACAACAAAAAAGCGAAATCATAAGCACAAAGTTCCCCACTTACCCCGATGCTTCTCCAGCTTCCCCCTCCGAGACGCAATAAGACATTCTGTCTTTTGAAATACCGATGTAAGTGTTTTAAAGGACTGGAAATTTAGAATCTTAAAACGTCGGGAACGGAATATGAAAATCTTACCCAATAATATAATCAAGTTTTTTAAAGGGGGTGCACTTAAAGATAGATCTCCAAACATAACAACAAAGGAATTTAATTCTAAAGTCAAGCTTATTTCTTGTTTTAGCCAAGTTTGTACATTGTTCCAAAAAGATATCACATGAGGGCATTCCCAGAAGATATGAATGTAAGATTCTTCATCACTTTGGCAGAAAGAACAGGTACTAGATTCAATTAAATTCCAAAGTTTTAAAACTTTGTTGCATGGTAAGAATTTATAAAGTAAACGGTACTGAAAATACCGAGCATTGGGGTCAATAGTACATTTAGACAAAGCTGTAAATACTTCTCGCCATGGTATGGGTCTATCAAAATAGTAAAACCATGATAATCGTACTTTATGGGCAATACTCACTTCATTTGTATGGACAAGAAAGAAATTATATAACAACTTATTAATTTTAATATTTCTTAACCACATATGATTATATTGGCGCGGTAAACATACAAGCTCTTTCGAATGGTCAATATTTAATAAGGTTTTCCATGCTTTCGGGATTGCGGAGATAAGCTGTTGATATTGAAACTGCTCACAACTGTTTGGGTACACTAAACAAAATTCAGCGTACGACATAACATTTCCATCTGTATCTAACAAGTCATTTACAAAAATTATATTCCTATTAAACAGAGCAGTTTGAAAAATGGATTTATTATCAACAGTAATGTTGGAGTTATTCCAAAGTATTTGTTGACGCACATCAGC
>NW_023365759.1:84430-96857 GCF_000003815.2 Branchiostoma floridae
AACCATCCAGGTGACAAAGCCTGTAGGAAATCTAGAGGGTGTGGTGTGGGTGTGGGACGAAATGTCCACATCAAGTGATGACGGACAGAAAAGCAGTAACTGCACAGATCCAAGTAAACAAAAGAGCACCATGATCTTAGTCGCTCCAGCACCAGGCACTGGTCAAAACGACCAAGGCAAAAAATCTCCCTTAAGTGATGAGGAACAGAAGGGCAATTGCCGCATAGAGCAGGATAAAGTCCAAAACATGACCCTAACTGCCGCCACTGTGTCAGATCAGACAGGCAAAACTGAACGACAGCAGCACGCTGTCCCTTTCAGCAGCTCACAAAACTGCAACAGTGCTGCCGAAAGGCAGATCACCAAAATGATGATGATGCTGTTTGCTGTCTACACTCTGTGCTTTATGCCCTTGACCCTGATGGTGTTTTTTTCGAGTAAAGTTCCAGCCGAAGCCTTTACTGTTGGCCAGCTGTTGGCCGCATTGAATGGTGCCCTGAACCCGATCGTATACGGCGTCATGAACAAAAACATTCGCCAGGGGTACAAGAATATCTGGGACAGGGTCCTCAACTTCATAATGTGAGTTTCTGTCAAATATTTGGCATCGAATGTTTGATGAAGCTATATCGGAAAACGGCAATCGGCATTGATATAACGTTATGTGTTGATTAAGAAGAAACCGTAAGATGAACGTTTTTAGGCCTTTATAAGGCATGGGTGTATCATTTATTCTACCCGGGAATGCATATCGCCTGCTGGTGCTTTTAAAGATTCTTGGGGTGTGGTGGGGTTGGGATGCGCGGCATAAAATAGAACGACATAACATAATAGCATATGATCATATCATATCATATGATCATAATGGGAAAATAGATAACTAATTGAATAAGTTCATTAAATAATGAACATTGTAAGAAACAATTTTAACGTAAAACAATTAAATCAACATAACTTTAAGAAGCATGAAATTAGACTTTGTCCGGAAATTAAATGTGAATTCAGGTAATCAAGCAGTTCATCAAATTAAGTATAAAATAACTAAGCGTGGAAATTGCATATCAATGTGTGGTAAGTCACGTGGTATGTATCGTATTGTTCGTAAATAAGTAATTGTCAGTCAGTCATAGTCATATGGTGTAATTATGCGAGTAAATAAAGCCTAGTAAGTTCGAAATGTCAAATTGAATGGTCACTAATAAGCCGTCAAAGCGGGACTGCATGTGGGCAATTGGATATCTAGATTTGCAACAAAATTGGAGCTTTCAGCGTTTGCTAAAGAAAGAAAGAAAGAAAGAAAGAAACGAAAATTGACAGGTTTCGTTGGCAAGCTCCGGAGCATGTTATACTTTAAATACAGTTCTTGACTTTGCTGTTTAATTATGATCTTAATATGATCGAAATATTTGTCTAAAGAAGTGTTTACGACGAAATCAATATGATTGAAATATTTGTCTAGATAAATGTTTACAGCGAAATCATCGCTGCTGTCTTGGTTGAACCTTGTTCTGTTATTTGTTGCAATTCAATAGAAATGAAAGAACATCACGAATATTTGTCAACAGTAAGTCTTGTGCGTTGTGCCAATTGTCGCATAGTAAAGTTCATTTAATCACAAATATGGTATTTTCATTTGTGTTTGGAGGATTGACTCTTTAGATGTACCTTGTTCTCCTGTACATTGTATGTAGAACATATTGTGATGTACGTCGTTTAGAATTGTGACGAAATGTTTGTCAAAACTTGTACATTGTTCTAATTGCTGCACAATGAAGTTGATTTATTTATTCATAGAAATCATAAATTTTGTTAGAAATGAATGAAGTTTCAGATGTGTTTTGTTCTATTGTACATTGTATATAGAATACATGATGTTAGTCATTTAGAATCATTATGAAATATTTTTCAGAACTAGTTCCACTAGTTGCACAGTAAAGCTCATTTAATCATAATTATTACCGTTGTCAACTGTGTTAGAAACGATTGAATCTTTGGATTTTCCCTTTTGGATGTCTTTTTTATTGTATGTCTACTAGAATACATTTTGAAAGTCACTTAGCAGAGTAAAATCTATTTATTCTAACATATATATTGTTAATTGTGTTGAAAAAATGGAATCTGTTAGATTTACTATTATTATATGCTTTCAAGAACATTTGATGCAAAATTCATTCTGTAAGTCATTTGGAATTGTTATGAAATATTTGTAAAAACCTGCACGTTGTACCAAGTGCTGCACCGTACAGTTAATTTATTAATTGATATTATCAATGTTGTCAAAAATGAAGGAATTGTTCTATGTTTTTCGATCTTGTAAATTGTATGTTAAAACACTTTGGGAGTTATTTTCTCGAGCAATATACATTGTCTTAAAACATTTGGCTCTGTTGTGTGCTTGAATGAACAGTTTATTTGATTAGCATAACAAATCTAGGTTGGATTTAACGTTAACACATCTGGAGACGGTTATCAAGTTATTACAGTTACTACATCACAACTTCACAATTTAAAGACGAGCTTATTATACATCACAAGACCCCTTACTCACACAGGGACAAAGACAAGCTTTGATAGAGACAGTCGCCTGTCACTGGACAAGATGGCGTATTACTTATTAAGACCATAATCAAAGTCCATTGAGTCTTCGTCAAAACCTCATTATTAGGTACTGTATATCACGCGTATACTGTATTCAAATGGCTCCTGAAGGCTGATATAAATAGAGAGAAAACTCTTCTAGCGTACGTCGGCAAAGCATTCCAGATGACTGGTAACGTTGTTTGGGATACGTTCATCAAGGTGGTTTGTATTGCAGTGACAACGAGTTTGTAATTGACAAACATCCACCAGTCTATATATGATCTTTGGAGGCCCTCACGATCGTTCACTCTGCGTCTGCACACATCTCCTTTCTGCAGTCCTGCAAATATATATCTGTTTCTAAATGGCAGTTTTCAACACTTTGACAGGCGGGTGAATTACAATCTGTGGTTGCAGTGTTAATGCAGTAATGTTCGCGGTGGTCTTATGTTGAACTTTGCGGTTTTCGTTTCACCGAAAACTCACAACAACCACGAAAAAATTATTTCGTATTCTCTACCCCTACTACTGCATTGTCTAAGCGCTACGTGTACATGTACGTACAGTACTTTGTACAGTGTTATGATGTATTGGAGGCGCATGTTTCGGTGTGGGCGCATGAATACTTAAAAAACACAAAATGAATGTAAATCCGATCTTTGAACATACATATGTATATATTTATCAAGAAGTACCACGTATTCAGAGGGTAGATACGGTTAGATAAGTGAAATTTGATCGCGCCAAAACTGTCGA
Source organism: Branchiostoma floridae (assembly GCF_000003815.2). NCBI lineage: Eukaryota > Metazoa > Chordata > Leptocardii > Amphioxiformes > Branchiostomatidae > Branchiostoma > Branchiostoma floridae. The sequence continues at coordinate 87,767 of NW_023365759.1, forward strand.
AAATTAAATGTTCTGTACGTCTGTAGCACGCTTGCTCGCTGTCTAGTAGGTAGTACCGCTTCTATAAAGGTGGCCGGGTTTCCATTACTACTTCTTGGTCAAACTTAGAAGATTTTGACCTTTGTTTTTGCCTTCCAAAATTTGCACGCATGGACATAATCATGATAACATTCTTGTGCTTCAATCTGCTATTGCCACATAAGCAATAACGATATGTTTTTCTTGTGGAAAAAAACACTTATGAATGGCTGCTAGGCGCTACCCTGCAAGAAGAGGAAAATTCTTAAGATTTTTATGTCCCATGTGAAAAATGATTATGTTTGCACGACGAATTTTGTAATTTGCAAATTTTTCTTTGTTTTGTAAGCCCTTCTGTCGTGAGGTGCTATACGGGCTGTTTTGCAAGCGTCAGAACCGACGAATGGTGGAAGTTTGTTGACATCCAACTTTTGCCATGGCAACTGCCGGGGAGTATGTCGTCATTGTCATCAACGGAAGTGAGTTTGTGCTTTTGCCTCCTTTTCTTGAAATTATATTGTGGTATCTTGTTTCCCGTCCGTCTTCAACTAGCTTTTTTTATTTCATTCTTCATAGAGAAACTGTAAGGGAAGACAACAGACAAAAAATATAGAATTATTTTAGATAATGACAGATACAACCTGTTACCTTTTCTGGACCATTTCTTTTGACCTCTACATTGCAATTGGCAACTTCAAGTTATGTGAAATTGTCGACGAGCTGCGGACGTTCTTCTTGATGGCCAGGAGATCGGCCGATTTTATGATCGGCCGATTTTATGATCGGCAGAGGGTTACGCGTATATTTCACCTATTAGTAAAGATTGGCCCTGTCACATTGAGCTATACTAGGCTCGGGAGATACCTTGGGAATACATCTCTGATCATAATAGATTTTAGATGATATAAGATGCAACCTGTTTCACGTATATAAGTTATCCAACTCAATGCATTTAGCCCATGTTGGGCAGGAAATATGCAATAAAGATCATTGTCATTGGGCATTGGCATTGTCAATAAACCTTCCATCACATGGCGCCGCCTTTTGCATTCGGATGGTAGTAAAGAACATTACCCGCATAAAGGCAATAATGCAGTCAGTTTTGATGTCTTTGTTGTGGGAATTCTTTAGCCTGTTAGCCCATAGCAAATTAATTTTATTGATGACATCAGTGTGCGCTTTTATTTTCGCCTGATTTCAGACAAAAGACTATATTTTTCTCCTCTATGGGGATGGTCATATAGACCAATATAGGCAAACATGTTGTGTTGCAGCCTAATGATTATTAGAAGAATACTTGTAGAAGTGACACTAGGAAGGTAGCCATGACTATAGTTGCAGAAGTGAAACTTGTTAGATAGCTGCCACTAAAACGTGCCACTAATATGGAAGCCATGAATGTAGTTGCTAGCTTGGCAAGTCATACCAGTGTACCACACTAAATTTTTACTAGTTCACTTCTTTAATATAGGAATGAATGTCTTGTCAGTTGTGATGCCACGTTGTGTCACTTTAGAAATCTTGTGACAACGTCGATGGTGTCTATTTTGAAAAATTCGTTTTTTTCGCGCTATCTCATTATTTTTGCACTATGCATATGATGTCATCAATAAAATTTAGTCACTGTGGACTTACTAGTAATGGATCGCACGAGCAGAATAGGAATGATTCTAGAAAAAGGCAATTGTGTGACCAAGTATACACGGTACCGCAGGAGCCATAATGTCAGAAGTACACGCTGATTCAAAGAAAGTCAACATTTGCGAATTGACGGAAATCTGGTAAAATTCACCCGACTTACGGGCGCACGCCATTCAATTTGAGGTCAAAGATCAACAAGGCGGTCAATGCTTGCCCGTCACCCGGACTATGATTAGATATACTTGGATCTCAAAGATAGTCGGCAGTAAGTCGCAGATGTTAAGAACAGGTTTCGTGCTCAGCGAACATCGGTCAACTCCTAAACATCGTCAACGATCCCCAGTATTAAGGCGCTGATCAAGAGAACATTGAATTTGTTACTGCCAAAATGTCATTTGGAGCTTGTAGACTCGGCGTCCGATCGATTTTCGCGAAATATGACAGTGCTAGTACCATTATATACTTTTAAATCAAAATGTCACCAATAAGATGTGTAACTCTGGTGAGTAAAGAAGCTTAAAATGTCCTGTTTAGCATTTCCTTTTTACTGATGATGAAAACTATTCATTGTTCCCTACAGTCAGCATCGTGGTGACTGTTGTCGGTGGCCTCCTCACCATACTGGTCATCTGGACACGTCCAGCCCTACGGAAACTGGTCAACGCGCCTCTGGCCAGTCTTAGCTGTGCAGATATCCTCTTCGCCACCTTGTATTCCCCCTTTTGGATCCAACAAATCCAAAACCCCCAATGGGAGCCCCCATCAGCACTATGCTGGTTTCTTGCTTTCGCCACTTCAGTGCTGTTTGGGGTATCGTTAAGTCACATGTTGTGTATCGCTCTCCAGCGTTACTTAAAGATCTGTACCAACAGTACAAGTCTGAATTCCACACATGCCCTCGTCATCATGCTCTTGCTCACATGGTTGGTCCCCATCGTTTCATTCTTGCCTGTTCATATCGGTGAAGAAGTAAAGGTGGAGCCGAAAATGAAGTTTTGTTCCATGGGAAATTCTGACAAACACTGGGAAAAAATTCTCCCAGCCATTGTCAACTTCATCACATATATTGCTACCCTGGCCTTATACATTCTCATCCAGAACCATGTGAGGAAGAGTAAGAAACGAGTCCAGGCTAACGCACAGGGCCCTTTGGCCCGTTTGACAGTGAAATACACACGAGGGGAGGGGGGTGGTACTAGTGGTGCCGGCCCTTCCACCAAGACAGAAACCGGCAAGGTGGCAAAGCCTGTACGAAATCTGGAGGGTGTGGTGTCGGTGGGGGAGGAAATGTCCTCATCAAGTGATGACGGACAGAAAAGCAATGACTGCACAGAGCCAGGGAAACCCAAAGTCACCATGATCCTTGTTGCTACAGCGCCAGGCAAAGGTAAAAACAAACAGGGCAAAAGATCCGAATCGAGTGATCAGATCCGCAATAAGTCAGATGAAGCCCAAAGCATGACCCTAACTGTCCCCACACTGTCAGATCAGACAGGCAAAACTGAACGACAGCAGCATGCTGTCCCTTTCAGCAGCTCACAACAAGGTACCAGTGCTGCTGAAAGGCAGATCACCAAAATGATGATGATACTGTTGGCTGTCTACACTCTATGCTGTATGCCCATTATCCTAATGGTGATTTTCTCGAGTAAAATTCCAGCCGAAGCCTTCACTGTGGCTCAGCTGCTAGGATTATTGAATGGTGCCCTGAACCCGATCGTATACGGCGTCATGAACAAAAACATTCGCCAGGGGTACAAGCATATCTGGGACAGGGTCCTCAACATTATAACGTGAATTTCTGTCCAATGTTTGTCATCTTAGTTTGACAAAACTATGTTGGAAAACGAGTACCGACAAACGGTATTTATGTAACGATATGTGTTGATTAAACAGAAAAGTTAGAAAGTACATGCCTTTCACAAATAACGCATTGACCAGTGACAACGAGTTAGATTTCTATCAATTGTACTGAGAAAAAACGACGACATAATGCAACCAAAAATGGAAGAGGGTTATATTGTGACTATGGAATGATGTTCGATGATACTCGATCCAATTCTTTTGATTATATGCGAGATGTGTATTTTGTCAGTTGATCTGTAAAATCACACTTAATCAAGATGTTCGACTTCATAGCTGTTAGGCCAGATATTTGATTTGGTAAGAGTTAACTTTATAACATGCTAGTTTAAGGCATTTTCATAGTTAGCCCTTGTAATTCAATGTAAATGTGGGACTAAACGACATAAACAACACAACAGATGCGCGTCACCCTGCATTTAATTAGCTCTATGAAATGCAATTTTTAAACATCTTAGACTATAAAATATCCTAAATGTCCATATCCAAAAGCAATGACACTATAACTGTACTACACCATTGGCCGTACCGACGTACGATATAATTTTACCTTTTGTTTGGTTACCTGGGAGACTTTTCATCTAGAGAGGAACATAGTTGTGTCGATCACACGTTTCATTTCATTCAATTCTTTCATGTATCATTTATTCTACCAGGAAAGGCATATCGCCTGCTGGTGTTTTTAAAGATCGGGGGGGGGGGGGGGGGATCCGCGACATTAAATAGAATGACATAACATAATATCGTATGACCATAATGGGAAAATTAATAAGTAAATGAATGAATGACTTTATTAAATTATGAACATTGTAAGAAACTAGTAAAACAATTAAATAAACATAAATTAGTATAACATTAAAGTTTAAATTAAATGTGAATTCAGGTAATCAAGTAGTTCATCATCTTAAACAAAACAGCTGTGAATTTTCATATCAATGTGTAGTAAATCACACATTTAGGTGGTATGTATTGTATGGTTCGTAAATAAGTAATTTTCAGTCAGTCAGTCATAGCCATAGTCAGACGGTGTAATTAAAAATGTCAAATTGAGTGGTCATTAATAAGCTGTCAATGGCCGCGTGGCGCAATCGTCAGCACGTTTGACTCAGGTCCAGAAGGTCCTGAGTTCAAACCCCGACGTGTCACCGGTCTTGTGCCCTTGGGAAAGGCACTATACACGACTTTCCTATATAGGCTACAAAAGTCTTCAGCAAATTGAAGTTGGTAGCCTCAAAAACGAAGAAGAGGGGCTGCATGTGGGCCCTTGGATATCGATCCGGATTTGCAACAAAATTGGAGCTTTCAGTGTTTGCTAAAAAAATTGAAAAAAAAATTAAGGAACGGTAATTGATAGGTTTCGTTGGCACGCGTCGGAGCGCCGGAGCATGTTATACTTTGGATACAGTTTTTGACTTTGCTGTTTGATTAATATGAATATTTGTGTTTACGAGAAAATCAATATGATTGCAATATTTGTCTAAATAACTGTTTACGGCGAAATCATCGCTGCTGCCTGGGTTGACTCTTGTTCTGTTTTGCTGCAATTCAATAGGAATGAAAGAACATCACGAATATTTGTCAACAGTAAGTCTTGTGCGTTGTGCCAATTGTCGCATAGTAAAGTTCATTTAATCACAAATATGGTATTTTCATTTGTGTTAGGAGGATTGACTCTTTAGATGTACCTTGTTCTCCTGTACATTGTATGTAGAACATATTGTGATGTACGTCGTTTAGAATTGTGACGAAATATTTGTCAAAACTTGTACATTGTGCTAATTGCTGCACAATGAAGTTGATTTATTCATTCACAGAAATCATAAGTTTTGTCAGAAATGAATGAAGTTTCAGATGTGTTTTGTTCTATTGTACATTGTATAGAATACATGATGTAAGTCATTTAGAATCGTTATGAAATATTTTTCAGAATCTGTTCCAGATTGTGCACAGTAAAACTCATTTAATCATAGATATCAACGTTGTCAACTGTGTTAGAAACGATTGAATCTTTGGATTTTCCCTGGATGTCTTTTTGATTGTATGTTTACATGAATACATTTTGAAAGTCACTTAGAATTGTCACAAGATATTCTTCAAATCTTAACTTTGTACGTCGTGCCAAATGCTGCAGAGTAAAAGCTATTTATTCATAGATATATATTGTTGATTGTGTTGGAAACAATGAAATATTTGGATTTACTATGCTCTCATGAACATTTTATGCAGAATTCATTTTGTAAGTCATTTGGAATTGTTATTAAATATTTGTAAAAACTTGCACGTTGTAGCAAGTGCTGCACCGTACAGTTAATTTATTCATACATATTATCAATGTTGTACAGCTAATTTATTCATATATATTATCAATGTTGTCAGAAATGAAGGAAATATTCGATGTATTTTTATTTTCTTGTAAATTCTATAGAAAAAAAATGAGTCATTTATTCGAGCAATAGATATTGTCTTAAAACATTTTTGCCTCTGTTGTGTGCTTGAATTCAACATTTATTTGTTTTGCCTAACGGCTAAATCTCCTTTAGGTTTAACATTAACACAGTAGCATTGCACAGTAGGTACCAGCTATGTAATACCATACTGTCATATCAAGCTTGTTCAAAAGAACAAGGATCATAATTTGGACTCAGTAGCCTTTCATGTCCTATCAACTATAGGAAAGGCACACTGGACCATTAACAAAATGTGAAGGAAACATAGAATCTATTTATGACAGCAGTATTGTTTTGCTTGCAGTGAAATGTTTTAGATAATGTGGGGCAAAAAAAGCAATAGACGTTTTTAATCAATATTCTTTTGGGAGGCCCTTCAACTCACTCGTACCAAGGAGGTTCGTACAGAGAGGATGTGGTTTAAAGTATCAACTCCCGAGTAGTTTAGCTAATGGATATGGTCGGTATGACGGTCTATATTTCCTCTGATGGAATATCGGTTTTATAACAGTACTAGTCGTTTTTTTATTGTAGTTGCTATCTTGTGGCCGAGCCTCGTAGAGCCTGCTGTGTAGTAGTAAGCCCAATAGAGATACATGTAGAAACCGACTTCAATACAAACATGCTGTCAGAGAAAAACGCGAGAATTCTAGACTACAGCCTGCTAAAAGAGGCGAGGTAGAAAAGGAAGAATCTTCTGCAGTAAAAAGACTAAAATTGCCTAACCAGCTGCCGCTTGAGTCACTAGCTGCAGCAAAGTCCACACGAGAACAACTAGACCGACACTGCTACTTTTTATTACCTCCATGAAATGTCATGGAATGGAGGTTATATTTTCTGTTATGTGTCTCTGTCTGTGTAGATGATTACTCAAGAACGGCTAGATGGATTGGTTTCATACTTGTTGTGTTGGTGGGGTGTGATGAAAGCTCGAATCGATGAGATCTTGGGAGCCGTATCTGTCGTTATAATCGATGTAATAATATCAGAAACCCCCCTATATCTGCGATATATTGGAACAGGCATCGTGCTTTAAGTGTTTGTTAATGGGCTTAGCTGCAAGCAGATAGTGAGGTGACAGCTGTTTGGGGAACCCCCAGTAGTTTTATTTATGTCTGCTTAGGACTGTTTGAAATATTTGTAACAGTTGGCACAGTAGTTACCTCCATGAAATGTCATGGAGGTTATATTTTCTGTTATGTGTCTCTGTCTGTGTACAAGATTACTCAAGAACGGCTGAATGGATTGGTTTCATACTTGTTGTGTTGGTGGGCTGTGATGAAAGCTCGAATCGATGTGATTTTGGGCGCCGTATCTGTCGTTATAATCGATGTAATAATATCAGAAATCCCCCTATATCTGCGATATATTGGAACAGGCATCGTGCTTTAAGTGTTTGTTAATGGGCTTAGCTCCAAGCAGATAGTGAGGTGCTCTGAGGCACATAGTCAAACCTCAATAATGCTGACAACCTTAGACAGTTTAAATGCCAAACATCAAGCTTAAGGAACACCACGCTACCATATGCTGTCGACCTCTTAAACGCAGATTACACAATTAAGTGTCACATTTTAATAATTACTAATCAGATGGACATCCTCTGTGTCATTAAATAAATACACCACTAATCCCATAACATTTATAACCATTACTCTCAGATACAACTGACTATAAACATACATACCACCCACAAAAAAGCAATAAATATTTCATGGAGGTATGAGGTCCCCGAACTCTAGTTTTTGCTGTTTTTCCCATCTTCGCGGCGTGAGTTTCGAACCGCCAGTCAGTAAAAAAAACACCGAGCAATTCGGAGAAGCCAAGCCTATAACGGTGATTGTTGCTACAAGGTCGCCACAACATGCATAAACAAACACCCTTCCTGTCATGATGAATTAGAGGACTACAATACGTACATATAGATACACCATGGCAACTCTAGTTTAATGGACTGTATGAAACTATGATTGCACGGCCCGGTGCATGTGTATGTGTACGGCCACATTGTATTCTTCAATGGATCGAGCTTTTATACACAGATATAATTAGATGGGCGAAGTGAGCAAAAAGACTAACACCCTTCCTGTCATGATGACAAATACATTCACCATGGCACCTGCAGGTTAAATGGACTGTATAAAATTATGATTGTCCCGTCGCTCGCAAGCTATGACCCGGTTTAATATATAAAGTGGTCACAACTCGGATCGTAGGACACCGTACGATGAGGTCAGAAGAGCGCACCTAGCTAGTGTGTCAATCGCAGTGAAATCATAGTAAATCGGGCAGCCTCTTATGATACATATTAGTTATGCAAATTAAGTGCCAGTTTGCATAATTTGCACTTGAAGATGTACATCTCTATCAAAGCTACTCAATTTCATCTAAATTTGTTTTCCCCTTGTTCAGTTACCCGCCTTAGAAAATTTTGAAAAAAAATGCCCCTGCAGTTGCAGAGCAACCTGCTAGGGAACCCAAACATATATCACATATCACATATTCCTTACGTCATAGGATATCTGCCACCAAAAAATCAAGACCACAGCACATCCAAGATACAAAAAAACAAATTTCTGCTCGGTACCAAGGTCACATACCAGGGGGCCCAAAATTGACCTTGACCTTTGTCTTCCTAACACCTACCAACCTACCAAATATCATCGTAATTCATCCAGAGGTTCCTGAGTTATGCTGACCATATCCGGAAACAAACACACACACACACACACACACACACACACACACACACACACACACACACACACACACACACACACACACACAAACCAAAATGCCAAAGGTCAGTACAAGTGTATCATTCCACTGTCTCCTTTAACATTACAAGAGATGGCATTGGAGCGCCTCCTGTCAGCACACAACCTGGTAACGACATTACCGACCGCAGTAATGCAGCGACCTCGAGTGATGACATAAGGTACTGCAGCCAGGCAACAACTGTTATATACGGACCACTTGCCGTAGATCTCAGACGTTTAACGTCACAACCACAGAACAAGTTCAATACAGAATGTGGCATACATTTGAATTGTTGTCTTCTCTTCTTAAACTGCGTGGTAAACTTATCATTCAGTAACCCCGGACCAAAACAATTAACAGCTCGT
>NW_023365760.1:0-4708 GCF_000003815.2 Branchiostoma floridae
TTTTCTATGGAGTTTATTACAAGGTGTTGTGTTGAATAGGGTGACAACGTTAAATGAAGTCGGTGAAGAAGATACGACATCTGTTACAACATAGGATTTGTGTTGGATTCTGTGTATATAGACTAGAGAGATGAAAATATATGTGCTATTTTGTCAAAAAAGAAAGATAGAGTGGTCTTCAGTAACGACATACCAGGTTTTCTAAACTGTATAATCTGCAACTTATATTACAAATTGACCTACTGACAATATCGAGCACTTGGAATCTCACCATATATTGAAGGAATACCAGTATGGATTAAGAACCAAGCGATCCCTACGACAAAAACACATTGTGTTCACAGTTCACGACAGAGTCACTGAAATGAATACCGATAATGATAAAAGGAGGATCTAGCTATTCTCGATTTTCTCGATTGTCTCTTCCTCTTGTACATAAAAGATTTAGAAGATTGACACAGAAACAGGTATAGTTATATTCCTTTAGCTTACTTATACTCTGTGGATTTGTTGTGGCTTTTGCACCCAGTTTTTCTGATTTTGTTTGTATACGTTTGATATTGACTACTTTACTTCACAAATACTTAAAATAACAATATATGGCAAAAAGTATGTGTGGGACTGTGTTTTCTACTTTCTGGTAACGATACGTACATTGGAGATGTGTGGTTTATTTCTGTCGACTTTACCTAGGGTTGTCCAACTCAGTGCTATTGCACTGCTTTGCAGTGGAGCCCCGCAAAGACTTTGTTTTATAATTTGTAAATACATGTACTGTACATCTAAAGCAGTGGGAGACGAATTTTATTTCCAAATGTTCATTCAACCAAACCGAAAGAATCACTCTGTGTAGAGAAGCCACAAAGACTTATCCCAACTTTCCCACGTTGACAGACGAACAGAAAGCCACTTTTCTCATGAAATCGCAGAACCCAAAAACTTTAGAAAAAGGCGGGGCTTTTCGTCTCCCTCTGCTTCCAAAAAAGAAGTCAAACCCAACCTGTTTAGAAATAGCCAACACTAGTACAGTACATTAGAGTAGAATATATTGTGCATAACTGTCCATTATCATCTACAATGTTTATACTATGTACTTGCAATGAGCCCTCGGGTACGAACTTGCAAATAAACTATATATAAAATGAAGTTATCAGTAATAACTGTTATCTATCAGAAAATAACACTTGCATCTGGAGTGGAATGCCCCTTTATATAGATGGAAATTGCTCCACTTGGAATGCAAGAAACTAAACGGTCTACGGTAGTGGAATACAACTAAGCGGGCAGGACCCGGACCGCCCTCTGGTCACCAGGCTGGCACCGTGGTCCGTACTGACAAGAAGGGTCAAGAAGTCTACGCCCGTTGAGTTAAACCATGAAGTCCACCTCAGTGGAGTAAATGTGCAAGTTAGTTAAAAGTCTCTATCTATGTATCGATTTTGTCAATGTACAGTTGTTTGCATAATTCATTATAAGCATTTATACATGGAATTATGGCAAGCAAAAAGAATTCTATGTGTTTGGTCAAGAAGACCACCATAGATTATACCACATCATCTATTGATATCTGCTTGATATAGATTTATTTGCATAATCAATGAAATCAATGAGAAAAGATGAAATAGTAACTTTAAATAATCAATGTAGGTATGAGGCCTCTGAACCCTTGTTTCTAGCGTAAGTGGTTGAAATCTTATTCCACTCGTTGATCTACAATCTGAAAAACTCAAATTTATTCGGGTAACCAGTTCATGGCTTTTGACCTTTCACCCTAAAGGCGTCTTCGGGGTCACAGTCTGAATGACTGTAGTGATTTTAGCCATGTATACTTCGATGATACTTTTACGTCTTCCTGGTACTTTAAGAGTTGTGGCAATGTTTCGGTCAGTCTTAGACATCTCAGGATGATTCCAGGAGAAGGGAAGACGCTGTCCAAGACGGTAAGGACGTATGATAGAGCTTTGCGGGTTTTTGGAGTGTCGCAATTTCGCTTCCGAATGTTTACGATCTATGAAAGGGGAGGGGGGCAAATTTGTTTTTGTGGGGTGGGGTTTGCTCGATCTTGGTTGAGGCCAAAGATTCGAAGCATATAAAGTAGTTTTGACATAACTAATAACTCCAGTATTTGTTGCACTTGATAATTACTTAAGGTTGTACATTTGCAATAAAAATGCAAAATAATTTTGCAGACACCATGATTGAGTTGAAACCAAGGAGTTTGTTGAAACCTACGTGAAATTTTGTCTACTGTTACAGAGGTTGATCAAGAAAAGGGCACAATTTCAAGGTGCTCTAGAAATGTATATTTCCAACATGAATGTTCTGCCTAAAAAAGCCCAAATGTCACCTCATGTGACGCAATGAAAATATATTGATTTGTTGTTGTTTATCAATATCATGCATGGTTGCTGCATAACGTGCATAACGGCTGTCTTGTGCGTTAGGACAGCCTTGTCACAAAGTTTTAGAGTAGGGGGCTAATGTCTAAAAGTAGGAGGCAAGCCGCGTAGCGGCTTGTGGCGAGCCACGAAGTGGCGAGGGGGGGTAGGTACGGGAGGGGGGTTTCCCCCCGTCCCGTTGGGGGGGTCTGGGGGGCCTCCCCCTGGGAAAATTTTTAAATTTAGACCCCTAAATATGGTTTTGGGGTGTATTTTGGGTAACTTTTATTATCATCTTATAACTTTGAATTGACCAAAAAAAAAATCCTGAATTTCAAAAAAATTGGGCATAGGTTCCCCGCTATGACCCCTAACCGGGGGCCAACGGTGCCTTCAAGTTCAACAAGTGGAACAGTATACACAACTCCAAGTCATGTATTTCCTGCTTGGAACTTGAGGCAAGTCTTCATGAAAAAATGTTGAAAACATTGGGCAAAGCCATTCTTGTTAGATCCTTGATAAATCTAATCATCTTGATCATGGTAATTACCAAAATATCATTAAAAGAGAAGACAGCAAAAATCTGTGCATTTGCTTACAAGTTACAGGGAATGTAATGACCAATGAACTTTCTCAAGCATTCCAACAAACACACCCCAAAAATTTCCTCTGAAATCTTCAATCATTAGAAAAATGTTATGAAGTAATGTCCAAAATAAGCACAACCTCCCCTGATGTTTTGATCATAGACTTTGCCCAAATCGCACTGTAACCACTCCCCCGATGTCTTGGCCTTTGAAGCGTAACATGAGAAACCTGGGAACTCCCTTGGAACAAGCAAAATGTTTCAATTTCCAAGCAGCATGGGGCTTTGTCAGAGAGGAACTAGAATTTTTCTCTCTCCACAGGTTACCTCAATAAAAAACATTTTAGTGTAGAAAGTAACCAGGGAAAGATTGACACAGAAAGCTGAGAAAGATACATTCTGCCAGCAGAAATGTTGGGATGGTTCCCATGCCAACGGCACACCCCTAGACCCGTCACAGGCCAGGGCACTGGCCAGAACGGCATTCCCTCAAAGGTTGCGATGTATCAACTCCGCCCCCTAGGAGGCGTGTAGCCCTTTGGGGAGACCAGGGCCGGCATTCCCTCAAAGGTTCATATATATTAACTCCGCCCCCTAGAGGCGTGTAGCCCTTTGGGGAGGCCATCAGTGGGCTTGCGGCACGTGCTTGCTCCTAGCTCGGGCAATGTAAACAGCAAAGATAACCTTCCACATGCATGGAAATTCGTCAAAATGACGGGGTTTTGAGAACCCCGAAGACCTAGTTAGCTATCAGAAAACTATCAGAGGTTTATCAAAACAAATTGCTGGGGGATTTTGTAACGGAGAGCACTGGATTTAGGCTTTTATTTTTTGAAATTTTAGACAAATGTAACCGGCAGAAAAATGCAAGTAGCCGGCGATTCCTGCCGCCTGCCGGCCTGTTATGACAAGGCTGGTTAGGATCATCATATTTTCTCTTTTAATATTACATGTCATGTTAGCACTTTGTCATGTATTGTATCCTTTACAGTTGTTGAGTCTTACAATGCAATAATTTGAATAAAGTTTCGTTTGACTTGAATTTGTTTTCCATCTCCATTTGATGTTGTTGTTGTTTACAGACTGTCCTGTGTTGACCTCCGACATGTCGTTGAGACGGAGTGCCCGTGCCCGCCAGCCCAGTCTCCGACCCGACTACGTCAACCCAGACGACATCTTTGGGGGTCAAGCGGATGTCACAAGGAAGGTAGGTCAGCAGAGCAGTTCCTAGTGTTAATATTAGTAGTGAATATATTTTTAAAAAAATGGAGATAGTGTTTTTGGTGTGTGTGTCTGTGTGTGTGTGTACGTCTCTTTGTGTGTGTGTCTGTGTGTCTGGTTGTATGTGTGTGTCTGTGTGTGTCTGTAGAGTCATGTCCATCCATGCAACCATGCAGCACGCCCGAATAATGATGATGATGTGTCTGTAGTGTATGTGTGTCTGTGTGTGTGTGTCTGTGTCTGTCTGTGTGTGTGTGTGTGTGTTTGAGTCAGATAAAGAGTAGAAACCAAAATGGTAAGAAGTTAGCAGTAGTAGTCTAGTAGTGGTACTAGTAGTAGTAGTAGTAGTATGCAGTATATATATTTGATTATGTAGCTTTGTGAGTCCCTGTTCAGGGCTCGAAATACTGGGTGCATGTGCACCCAGGTGCACCCAAAATAGGAACTGTGCATCCAATTTTTTTCAGTGAGTGCACAGGGTGCACCCAAATATTTTCTTAGGTTTATGTATGGAAAGATATCT
>NW_023365760.1:4808-20424 GCF_000003815.2 Branchiostoma floridae
CAACATGGCCAGACCACCCGAGTTGACATACTTGTAGCTCTGATTCATTGTCCACACCTCAGGTTTAACAATAACATACATAATGTAGCTGAGCTGCTGAGGTAGTATATCTATATTATTTCTGTTTTCTTAAGTCAGGATGGCCCATCTCAGAACCATAGCATTGCTTTCCAGTAGGGCCATGGAAGTGTTAGTAAACAGTCATCTGTCATGTTCTATCCATCTAATATCTGTTGTGTTGTGTTCTGTAAGTACAGGCTAAAATCAACAAGAGCTACCATGATGACTTCTCGAACAATGACCCAACACCCTACAACAGCCTGGTTGTGTCAACCACTGACAGCAAGGCCGAAAACAGCGGCCCAAGTCCTCTCAACTACGCCTTGCGTCTTAACGACAAACCTATAGCTGAAGAAGGCCATCAGTCATGGATTGAAGAAAGAAAGGAATACGATCATTCCACCATTTTGAATAAGGAAACTTTTAATGGGGATACAACAGATCTTTGTGACGCAAACATTTCAAGACATAGCAAGTCTAAGATGGCAAAAAGAAAGGCGTGCACCCAAAAAGAAAAGAGGACAGCTTTTTTGAAGGCAGTTCTAAATCACAACCAAAGGAGAGTGAATAAGAATTCTTTGAAAGACTCTAATGTTGACACTGACTCCATTCCAATCAACCTGAGTTCCAAGATGCATGAAGCAGAAGGCTCCACCGCCGAGGTGTTGCCAAAAAGTGATAGTGTATGTTCTAATAGGGAAACAACAGCACAAAAGGGATATGTCATAAACAATGGTATTTTTGATGTTGAAACAGAGGGTGAACATGACAACTTTTCATCAGGAAACGAAGATGAAGGAAGTGACAAAACAATTTCTAGCAACGGTGTTAATAGTATAGACAAAGGAGCAGAAAATGAAGAATCAACCCTCGATGTCATTCTCGATTGTGAGAGTGATGACAATGAAGAAGACAACTACTATCCGTGCAATGACAGCAAAATAGACAATAACTCTTCCCTATCTGACTTCATTCCTTTCGACCCTGAAATTACTAATGAAGGTGCAATATCATACTGTGACAATCAAATTCCTGCGCTCACTTCCAAGCTGCCACGGATCCTAAAATGCCCGTACTGCCAGTATCTGGCAATGAAGTCTTCCCACCTGAAAAGGCACGTACGAAAACACACGGGGGAGCGACCGTTCAAGTGTCCTCACTGTAAATACTCTGCTATGCGTAAGGAGCACCTCCTTCGCCACTTCGGCTTCAAGCACAAGGAACTGTTACGAGTTTCGTGCCGGGAGTGCCGCTACCGAACCACCGACGAAGAAAGTCTGAACGTTCACCTGAAGCTTTCCCACCCAGAAATCTACAACCAGGTCTACAAGTGTCGGCAGTGCGAGTTTGAGTCGCCGCGAAAGTCTCAGTACGTGGAACACACCAAGGTTCACCGTGTGTGGGAGTGTCCGATCTGTAAGTACAGCACGCAGGATTGGATGACGTACAGACAACACAAGCGCTCGCACACAGAGGAGAGGCCATACACGTGTCCGATGTGTACATACACCGCAAAACTGAAGGTGAAAGATGAGATTTTCAATTCTTACATTATATTGACCTTTGAAGCTATACCTAACACTAGTGACAGTACAAAGCGTTAGGATAGATGGGCAAAAACTATTTTGAACAAAAAAAGATAAATGTTTGTATGCCAATTTTATGGAACATTACCTTCATTCTCCTTTTTCCCTCATTATCTTGTCATTCATGATCCATTCATTTATCCCTCCATCTCCATCTATATCTTCTCAGAATCAGATTCAGCCCTCCTTCATTCCATCCCTCTATCCATCTATCCACGTTTGTTGAAGATTTAGACAACTTATAAAATGGCTACATTGACTATAATGACAACGATGGACAAACAAGAATATTTTCTTCAAAGACACTAATAGCAACGCAACTGATACAAGGAAAAACTCTGAGCCCATGATGTACACTGAAATGCTCTCAACTTTTAAACTTTTTTTTTAAAATATTTTAAGGTGTGTTTTTTTAGACTAAAACTGTTGTATTTTCATGTGGTCAGTACCAATTGCCCTAGTCTAGATCTAGTTTTAGGTATTGTGGGGCCGCGTAGCACAACTGGTAGTGTATTTGGCCCGTGACCGAGAGGTCGCCGGTTCGAATCCGCCTGTCGTGTTGCCGGTCTTGTGCCCTTGGGAAAGGCACTTTACACGACTTTCCTCACTTTACTCAAGTGAAAAATGAGTCGTCCCTCGGATAGGACGTTAAATGGAGGTCCCGTGTATGGGGAGAGCCATACCCCATGCACGTTAAAGAACCCCCACGCGTGCGATGGTGCGGTGTGCGTTGGTGCAAATCCTTCTGTCGGGAGTTGGTGATTCACTTCAAATCACCCGGATGGAGGCCTGGCGAACCTCTGTCTCGTATCAGCCACGTGGTGAATTACATCATTCACCCTGACGGGAGACCTGGCGCATCCCCGTCTTGTAATTAGCCATACGAAAGGGTCTGTCACCCCGTAAGGGGCGGTATAACCCCGTCGTGTGTAAACATGTGCAAACATATTTGATCACGTCGACCGATGAGATCTGTCCAACAATGCAGACTACTGACGGACAGTATTATTTTCCACACAACTTTCAATCCTTGCCTTTTGTCACTAGGTGGATCTTGAGCGACATATCCGTGCTCACACCGGCGAGCGTCCCTTCACCTGTCCGCAGTGCAGCTACCGTGGAGCTCGGAAGGACAGCCTGATCCGACACATGCGTACACACACCGGAGATAAACCGTACAAGTGTCCGCTGTGTGACTTTGCCTCTGCACAACAGGTAACTAAGTTGTATGCACAAAATTCGATGATTTCTTCAAAAGTTTCACCCTCTTCTTGGCACTGCACTAAGTTGGTTGAGTAAATACGAGGTGGAAATAAATTAAATGCTAACAAATGATGATGAGCATTGGTTGTGAAGACTTCAATTGAAAAGTATGACACTGTTCTGGTGTTGACTGTTGTGTAATGGCAGGGTGTTTGGCCTGGGACCCAGAGTTCCCAATTTAAAATCTGCTGGCATGTCACCGATCTTGTGCCATTGGCACTTTCCGTACTTCACCTACTTCTTCCTGAAAAATCTGAAGGGAAATTAAATGGAGGTTCCATGTTTGAAGAGAGCAACCCCTGAAGCATGTTAAAGAACCCACCACACTTATCAAAAAGAGAAGGGGTCCTACATCCAGCGTGAGTCAATCAAACCTTACGGTCTAGTCTCCCCCCCCCCCCTTCTTTGTCCCTGATCCCCCCTCCCACACTTTGCCCCTGATGGAGTTACTTGGGGGTGTTACTGATATAGGGATGTTGCATAACACATAATATATACTAAGTAGTTTTGCTCCAAAGATTTTGCCTTTATCCTTTTCGTTTCATTTCATTTATTTCTGCGTGTGTTTCCACAGGGCCATCTGGTGACCCATATCCGGACCCACACCGGGGAGCGCCCCTTCACGTGCCCGTGCTGCGACTACGCCTGCTGTGACCGGTCCAGTCTAGTGAAGCACGTCCGGATCCACACCGGAGAACGACCCTACAAGTGTCCACACTGTCCCTTCGCAGCCATCCGCAACCAGGACCTGAAAGGTACAATAATGTGTACAAGTTACAAGATCTGCTTTGTAGGGGTAAAGAGAATTTGATGTTTTTGCTCTTGTATTTGGGGCTTCTTTTTTTGCAAATAGTAATTCATCAAGCCCCATGCATATAAAATTTTCCACCAAAACTCAAATCATTGACCATTTTGATTACCGTTAGACCTGTGGCTAACCTGTAAACAAGTGACCACCTCAGAGTCTACATAAGTACCAAGGCAATGTGACCACTTCTTGTCCCTCAGATATTTTTCCCCCATGGACAGATGGATTAACTTAATAATTAAGAATCTTGTCTATAATGACCTCCTACATGTATCTACATTGAACAGATTTTATTGATCCTCTGTGGTCTTCTTAGTCTTTGGCTGCACAACTGACAATAAGTAATTTGTTTTTCCTCAGACCACATCAACATCCACACGGGAGAGCGACCGTACAAGTGTACCCAGTGTCTTTACGCCGCGGCTGACCGTTCCACACTGCGGACACACACAAAGAAGCACGACCGGAAAGCCCGCTTTGCCTGTAAACAGTGTGAATTTTCCTGCGCCTGTAAAGCTACGTTGGTCAAACACCTCAAGAAGCATAAAGTGACAAGACCATTCAAAGTAAGTAATAATAATGTGCTAATACTGTATTGCAATACTGTAAATCCATTTAACTTCGCGAGGATTTGACTTTGTGGTAGCTGGAAAAAGACTTTATGTGGTGTTTGTAAGTTCACGGTGAAGCAGCCCCCGCAAAAACTGCGAACATTAAACCACCTCGAAAGTTTCTGCATTTACAGTAGTAGTATGGTTCTGTTCTTTTGAGCTGCTTTAAAACACAACAACCAGCCACAAACAAATAAAACTGTCCACAACCAAATAATGTGGCAGCCAGAAATTTTTGTATAATCTTCAAAGGAGTCAAATAACTTGAAATCGTTGAATATGCCAGACTTACTGCAAGTTTTCCATATGTCCCTGCACCAGTATTTAGAATGTTTTTAGATTGTCACACAAGGTCTTTGTCCCAATATTGTACTCTGTATATATATATTATGTTGTCCTTGTTTATTTGTGGTCAATTGTGTCGAGAAACCCCTCTTTTGTGTTTGTTTGTAATAAGCTTTTGATAACCGTATGTCAAAACTCACTCTCTACATTTGTACATCAAGCTAAAGTGACAGCTTGTAGAAACACTTATAAGAAGAGTGATGGATGTCACTTGAAATGTTTGGAATGAAGTAATAATCAAATCATTACAGAGGTTTAATCAGTTTTTCTCATATTGTTTACCTCGCATTACCTGTAATTTAACCTACAGCATAAAGTGAAATTACTTGAAGCATGTTTGTACATTAATTTCAACTAACCTTGACAATTAAATCAATGCTCTTCTTCCCCAGTGTTCGGAGTGTGATTACACAACTAGCAACAAGGCCTGCCTTAAGAGACACCAAAAACAACATGACGTAGACACGTTATCATGCAAGATGTGCGACCTTGAATTCAACAAACAACAGGAGCTGATCACCCACATTGCCACCCACATCAAGGAAGACCCTGAGCGCCCCCCTCCCCAACATGGCGGCATCAAGACAGATCCAGATGCCCAGGATGACCTTGAAAACCAATTGTCTTTCCAAGATGTATCAGATACAGGGCTGGAAGATGTAGGGTTGCCAGTTGTTAAGCAAGATAAAGATGTACCCAGAATATCACGACAGGTGAAAAAAGAGTAGATGACACCTTTTAAAACACCTGTTGAGGTCAAGGAGGACTTTTTAACATGTAAAACACATTGTACAGTATGTTGTCATAAAATTTGTGCATTTTCGCATAGTGTTTTGTGCGTATCACATAAGATTCGTACGAATTACATAATGTTTGTGCAAATGCTTTAAGGCAGCCTGTTCAACCGTTTCAGTTGCCTCTAATGATCATTGATATATTTATATTTACATGGCAAACCTGTATATATGTATTATCAATTAATTAATTAAGATAGTCTAGATAGCAAGACAATATTATTATGCCTTTCTTTCAATATAAGAGACATTTAAGAGTGTGAGAGGCAACATCGCTACATTGAAATATAGTAAAAATTCGCAGTGAGGAAATTTATGCAATAGACAGTACATGTACATGACTGTGCATATTTTTTTGTATTTTTTAGACAGAATGAGGGAGCAAAATAAGGATTGCAGATAAATTTGATTTAGCACTTTAGTAGTTTATGGACTTCAGGTGTGTTACATGTACAATGTAAATGAAAATCAGAATGAAAATCATGTGCAAAGTGTTACCACATATATATTATATATAGACCTATTGTATATTATTCCAACACAATGAAATAATCAACACTTTTAAATGTATATACCAAAAGTATGCTCATGTCAACTAGATAATTAAAATTATAGGTCTTAGGCCTGGATGAGTTGCAAACTTTCATTTCCAATTGCAATATTTCTTTTTGATGGATATATCAAGTGTTTTAAGGAATCAAGAAAAACAAATATCCATAAAATGAAGGTCATAATATTTTTAGGAATGTACATGCAGCATGATACTTCATTTTAAAGACATGCGAATGGAGCTAGTATATAGAAGGGTCACATTCATGTTTTGATTCTAATGTAAAGAAATTAAAAGAGAACAAAACTCAGACTGAAGACAAAGTATGATGCTTTTTCGTTTGCTAGTAGTGCAATACGGCTTCACTACGGCTCTTGTTTAGGCAAGCACACTGGGTTACCCCTACTATACTCTTTTGATAAGACTTAGTGTGTTGGGCTCTTTTATGTGAGGTTTCGAGAGGTTTGATGCTTGGGGTTTACACCCGAGGCCGCCGGCTTTATGTCACCATCTGAAATGACGAGTGCAATCCTTTACAACATGTCCAAGCTGGGGATGACCCTAGACATTGCTAGAATTGCACTCCGGTTCACGGAATTTAATATAGCAGGGCTACATCATCTCTTACACCACTAGGACATGAATGCAGTACTGGAAAATATAACTGACAGTGTGAAAAAGGTATAGCATGCTATTTTATTCCATTTTCAAAACATTCCTTCCATGTGCAAATTTGAAACTGTAAATTCCAATGAACGAATATGTTACATTTATCTGTGTGTTTTGTTTATGTTCTGTAGAAATATTGATTAGCAAATTGGACAAAGATAAGCTTAAAATTTAATAATGTTACAATAACCTTATACATATTAGATATGCATTGTTTTTCCACTTTGATTACATATTCATTTATTCTAATCATTTTGTTTGAAAACATTTTTAATATACATTTGTGTGTACTATGTATGCATGAGTTCTCTATATAGATGCCCAAGTATATAATGATTTTACACAGTATATATATCTGATTCATGCAAATCTTGTTCAATCACAGATTTGAACATGACTTGTTTAATTACTGATTTTGATAAAATCATTACATTTTAGCAATGGTCTTGTTATATCAAATATAACGTCTTTTGATTTATAGGTATATATATATAAATATATATATTGTATAAGAATTATATAATCAAAGCTGCTTATGCTGAATTATGAGTATTGCCAATTGTATCTAATAACAAATATTTGCTGAGTTTATATTTTGTATATATGCTTACTTTTATAGTCATTTATGTCTATTATACATATATAATGCTATATGTTATATACCCTTGTTTGGTGAAGGAAAAGAGGAATAAACGCAATTGTGGCAATGGAAATTTATTCATTGAATGATGACTCAATTAGCAAGGCTTAAAATATTGGAGGAAGAAGTCACACATGGGGAGGGGGCAGTGTTACACCCCTATATGTTCCAACACATCTACAAATGTAACCCTGATTGTATATAGGGGCGTCAGGACATAGTGGTAGTGAAACATAGAGGCATTGAAACATATGTATAGGGGTGTCGAAACATAGTTGTATTGGAACAAAGGGATGTCCCTGTTTGAGTAAGCTTTCAATCTATCTGCCCAACTGCTAACTCATCCATCCATTCTAAGATGATCACTCCCTCTATATCCAGCTGCTCAGCCATCCAGCCATTCATTCTTCCACTACTTCTGTCTTTCTGCTCACCCATCTATCTATCCATTCTTTCACTCTATCCAGCTGCTCACCCATCCATCCAACCCTTCTTTCACTTCCTCTATCCAGCTGTGCACCCATCCATCCATCCATCCATTTTTTTCACTCCCTCTATCCAGCTGCTCACCCATGCATCCATTCTCTCACTCCCTCTATCCAGCTGCTCACCCATCCATCCATCCGTTCTTTCACTCCATCCATCCATCCATCCATTCTTTCACTCCCTCTATCTTCTAGCCAGCTGCGTATTTACCTATTCTTTCACTCCTTCTATCCAGCTGCTCACCCATCCATTCGTTCATTCTTTACTTCAATCAATCATTCAATCAATCCATTCGTCCAATCTTTCGCTCCCTCCCTCCATCCATCCACACATTCCGACAGGTGCACAAACTCACAGGATCTGGAGGGCACTACATCATCATCAACATGGCCGCCGGCCGTCCACCGTAAAATCAACTTTTCTCGTCAACTTTTTGTTTATTTTCGTTCCTACCATGTTTTCTGTTTCAAGACTGGACATGGCAGCAGCAGGAACGTAGTGCGAAGTAACGACGAAGCGACTCGAATGATTGTCTAAGGTAAGAAAGCTTTTGAGGGCATATTTGTAGCGGTATAAAATAGTTCATTCCGTGCCCCCCTCCCCACTAACTTTTTACGGTAAAAAGGCGTAACAGAGCCGTTAACAAGTGGCGATTGACACAGACAATAACTTTTTTCAACTGCTAAGAATAGGATCTAAAAGATACAACATCTTTTACTTATGCTGTATGTTTTTAAGTCTTTATACTGGCATTTTGAGCTTGAAGTTGGCTGTTTCGTAGCGAGTGGCTTTGATGTTTTGAAACTCATTTGGACAGCTGTCCTTGGCCGTATCGAGCGGGCATACCGAACTGTCTCGCCGGGGGTCATAGTTTGCCTAAACTGACCACAGGTCCGGAAATACTAGTAGGTCAAAGGAAATCTCTCTTCATCCTTGATCCCAGTCTTGTACTGTAGATATTGATATTTGTGCAGAGGTATAATAAATTTCAATGCTCACAGTTTTACGAATGAACTTAAACCATGAGAACACAAATGCTTGTTCTGTTTTCTGCCCACCCACCCTATAACTTACATGTATGAAACAAGAAGCACTGTAAACACTCCCACAAAATTAAATCTCCGCAAACTTAAAGGCTTTTACAGTATCCATCCAACTGCCTATGCTTGAACCATCTTATTCCTGACTAAAAAATTAATTTGTTGCCATACTGTTGCACAGTCTGTATGATATTATGAAGATAGGATAAGATAAAGTTGAATTTCAGGATATTGAAGTTTTCTTGTTTCACAACCACATAGGACCGCGTGGCGCAATCGGCAGCACGTTTGACTCAGGCCCAGAAGGTCCTGAGTTCAAACCCAGCCGTGTCACACTGACTCACAGATCTTGTGCCCTTGGGAAAGGCACTTTACACAACTTTCCTCATTTCACTCAAGTTAAATTTGAGTATATACTATAGGCTACAAAAGTCTTCAGCAAGTTGAATTTGGTAGCCTCAAAACGAAAGAAGAAGAACCACCTAAGAAGCGTCTTTTACCTTTACGTTTCAATGTTTATGACTATCAGACATCTTCCTCAGAGTTTCTGACTGGAGTTCTGCTTCTCGCGGCTATTTGTAGCCAAAGTATAATGAAGGTTACCGTAGTGCTTTTGTGGCGAGAAAACTCCAGTATCCTATCCTTTACCAACCTGATGATAATTATTTTCGGAAACAAGTTGACTGTACAGAAATACTTAACTGGACTCCAGGGGTCCTATATATGCTCGACATATTCTTACAAAAGCCTGACAACTTGTATCAAAATACTGACACAAATTCCACTCACTTTGTAAAGTAGTGATGGCATGCTTACAATTTTCATTATTTTTCTCTTTGTAAAAACCATGGAAGTTTGTCGAAACTGTTATGGTAGCGTCAATTTTAGATATGAAGTGTAGTTTTGTACTTGTAATGTAGTAGCTACGATATTCACATTTTGTCCATCTGTATTCATATCACAATTATGATGGAAAGTATGGTACAAACTTGTCTGTGTTATGGTATGGCTGTCATAGAGCTTATGTTATGAATAATAGCTGTTTGACACCATTATTGATTTTCTAGAGATTTGGATTCTTTGCCCGTACATGTGAAATACCTCAGTCACTGATCGAAAAAGGTTTTAGATCAAACTGCAGCAATATCTTGACACGAAATATTTTTCCCATACGCTGTATAATTGTGCATATTTTCTTCTTTGTATTTCTTTTTTTACCAGTTAATCAAGAAAGGATCGAATGTCTGTTTGAGCCCCACTAGGAATAACATTGTTGTATGGGCATGGGTACCGGTACAGAAAATTCAGGTACAGGTACGGTCCAGGTCCATAGGATCGGGTCCCGGTCCGGACCTGGACCTACACATGTAATTGTCTGAGAAAAGCTGTAAATGGGCGATACTCAAAACAATGGTCCATTTCACTACTGTTAGGAATCTGTATTGTGGAGTATAACTGACTCCCACTGGCATTTTAGAATCTTATCTTCATGTAAACAATAATGCTTTAGTTTGACTTTAGAAACTTTGTAGAAATGACTACTCTATTCTACTTGGCTCTTGTTATTTCCTTTGGTAGGCAAGCCCCAAAACGTGTGAACACCTGCCAATATAATCTGTTCATTTTCAAATCGCCCCCCCCCCAAAAAAATACCTGTTGAAATATGGAAGATGATATATCTAAAGACATCTGACAGTTTACAAAACTTAGTAGCTGTGCTAACTTTCGTACTGTGTTAAGTTATGATCCCCTCTACTGTATTAAAACTGGTTTGACAACGTAGATTGCAATCTGAAATGACTCTAATTACTTAGACTAAAATTAGTCTAGTCTATAATCCCTTTTGACATGTATGTAGGGCACCGATAACTTATCAGTTCATTAAATCAACAACAGCCCACCACCTCTTGGCATACGGGTTGCTGAATAACATCGGAAGTGTTTGTACGAGTTTAGTTCACTCTAGTTAATGATTATCATTAACAGGACGGATAAACATAGCCGACAGTGATATCTGGTGTAAGTATGTGATCTTTGCACTCTAGATCTATATGACCTTTGTAAGGGCAAGGGACAGTGTTTGATTGATGTTACCGAGTGTTGGGTATGATAAACTTTGCTCTATAGCTTGTAAATGTCAGTCTATATGTATAAATACATACATGCCACCAAGTACGAAATGTCATTGTACATGTATATATAGAATACAACACGGTGTATTCCGTATCACCCAAGGTGTCAGCCCGACCGCGGGTCGGATCGCCCGTTGTTGTATTCTATTTATGTCATACCCACCTGAGAAAACACCTGTTTTGATGCGAAATGCGCCAGAAGTTGAACAAATTTGGTGCCCTCGAACAAAAAAGTGTTGCAACAGCAATGTTCCAACGTCCGAATCAGGTATTCGAATTGCCAACCGTGCCGTATTCAGCCCGCTCAAAACAGTTTGATTTATTCAAATGGAGCCTGTGTGATATGCCTTTCGAACCTATGCGATATGGAAACGTATGGCCCGGTCCGGAACACTGGTATCGAACGTTTTCGCGTCACAGGTATGACATAAAATATTTTATTGACTGTTGAATATATTGAAAAAAGGAAAAAGTTTGCTGATGGTATTTGAAATCGACCGGTACATGAATTAATGCGGTTGCCTGCATGTTTACAGAGAGGGTTAGCGAGTAAGTGAGTGAGTGAGGGAGTGAGTGAGCAATGAGTGAATGAGTGAGTGACCAGTCAGTAGTAATAACTATTTCAAAAGATATACAAAATCATTTGAGACTTTTACCAAGGATTTTGTTATGACGACATGTATCTGACATATGCAAAATTATGCAAATTAGGTCATCATTTGCATAATTGATATCTATGTGCAGAATATGAGATATCAAAACCAGAAGTTATGGTACAATAACATACTGGTAAGGGGGCCATAATCTATAGCATTTCAAGAATTATGCACCTACCCAAAGACCAAATGAAATAACAATCTATCCATTCTCTAGTTATCTTGTGAACAGACATAGTCAAATCCATGAAAAACATACAGCAGTCACTACAATACCTCCGTTTTACTTAGGTAACAAATCCCAACTGAACAAACCTAGCTAGTTCCTGTCAAGAAACATGTCCTTTCCCATGGGCCAACCTTTTTGTGTGTGTAATTATGGGGGCAGGACACTGTGTTTGAGTCAGGCTTTTTGTCTGTTTGTATTGCCAGCCCACCCATTAATTGTTTACAGTCATCCATCTATGTTATGTTTTACATGGCCCAGTGACCAGGCCTGTCCAGCTGAAAGCACAACAGATGTAGTGTGTTGTAGGATGTGAAGAATGACATGCCAATTTTACTTCTTGGTTCTGGAACTTTTGAAAAGTTCTGCATGTCAAATATGCTAGAAGATTGAACATATTCTATTTCAAACCGTCCCTTTTAGGATCGTGAAAGAAAGGAACTCATTTAAGACAGGTCACCAAATTCCACCCAAAATTTATGAAATTGTCTGTTCTTTTTTAAGTAATTTAACACAAGAAAAATGAAGTAGTTATTAATAATTAATAATCTGAGAGCAATGTGGGAAATTTAAATAGTGTTGCTATAGTTTTCTCTGAATGGAATTTTGTGTAGTTTGGACTTCTATTAAGCTTTTGTTTGACTTAAAGCCCCCATGCAACGGCCTATGCGAATTTTGAGAAATAAATGAGGCTAACCATGTGTAACACGGAAATAAAGTCCTTCTTGACGAAGCGCCACCTATTTTGCACGCACAAAGCAAAAACTGCACCTCCGGCTCACATTTCTCAAAAGTGCGGCTGGACCGGAAGTGACGTCACACGGGGCATTCCCGGCACCGCGGGAAAAACATCAACACTTTTGCAGACGACATTTCTGTCTCAGCGTCAACTTTCACTTCCTTCCTTGTTGTTTCCGTCGTTATGTAATTTTTTCGTCATGGTTAAACGCTGTGTGGCTTTTGGGTGTAGTAACACGTCTCGGTTAGGTTTTAGTTTGCATAAATTCCCCCAAACTCCGTGGAGACGTCGTCAATGGGAGCGGTTCGTCCAGCGCCGAAGAGCACAGTGGACTGTAGGTGCCTGTTCCTACCTTTGCAGCAAACATTTCTCCGTGAAACAGTTTTATGGCGGGCTTGAAAGTCAATTCGGGCTGGACAGGCGGGCCAAGCTGCAGAAAACGGCCTGTCCGGATATCTTGGACGCGGCAGACGCAGACGGAAGTGCCGGGCGAGAAGGAGCGTCGTCTGCTCGCCGGTCAGCTGTCGAGAAGCTCAACAATCACCGGGTAGGTGACATATTCCAACGAAATAATATCAGATCTATGGTAAACGACGAAAAATATATAAAAATAAGATATTGGTGTGTGTTGTATGTTTGAACAAACAAATAAAGGTAGCGTATCTACGAAATTAAGTGGCCCATGGGGGAGGGGGGCGCCGGCAAAATATGTAAACAAACATGCCTACGTCACGCTTGTTCCGTGAAACGCTGGCTTAAGTATGGGGTTAATTACATGACATATATCAACATGGCATTCACTGTCATCATATTTTCTGTTTTTGTAACTGAGCCCGTAAAAATGATGCACTCTGAGCTTACTTTAGTTTAGCTGATGTCTTAAATGTCATGTTGTAGGGTTATATTTTGTAGTTTTCTAGTTTGTAAATAGTTCTATCCCTTCATCTTTCATACAGATAATTGCCGACCTGCTAGAGGATCATGTAAGTTGTTGTTTTCTATAGAATAAGTTTTGACAGGTTAGTCATAAAGTGCAGGCAGTCTGGAATATACCAACATTTCTATTTTTGTTATTCTTGATGTATTGTGTTACTGAAAATGAACACATGTGCAGTACTTTGTTGAAACAATATTAACTACATGTATTTAATGAAGAGGTCATTAGTATTTCTTGCATTGCTTGGATGACAGTAGGTTTGTACCTACAATGTACCAAACAATTAAATTTGCAATAAAATTGTTATCATCAATTTGCTGTAGGAGAGTGAGGCAAGAGGCACTGTTGAAATTGAGGTACTAGTAAGTGAATTACAGATATCTAGATAGCAACTCGTTTATTTTCTGAGACAATCTTTTTTGGTGGCCGGTTTTGAATGTAACATGATATAACGTTACATACTGAGTTGTTATGGCATGTGATTGTTCATCAAGATATGTATCACAAAATTATTGTCATTTTATTAGAAATATTATGACAGATGCTTCATGCCCACCATTTTTTGACTTAATGATTATGCAACAAATCATAAATTTTCTCCATATTAAGGATGAGCAGCTAGAAAGTGCACAGGATGCTGGTCACATGGATGTTGGAGTGCAGACAAAACAATCAGTCAGAAACCAAGGTAAAGATTATGGTGTAGTTTGGTTTATAACATTGTTAAAATGTATTGTGACAACTATTTGGGAATGGAAGAGTTGGTCAACCCTCTTTTTCTTAAACCTTCCTAACAAATTAAAATAAAGCACTTTCTTTTCTTCTGTATTACAGGCACCCAGGTTGCACCAGGAAAGGCTGATGTGGGTATCCAGTGTATGCTGCTGTGCCCAGAACATCATACCCACATGCAAGAGGATGAAGAAGAGGAGGAAGAGGAAGACGAGGAAGAGGAAGATGATGATGATGATGAGTACTTCCCTACAGAGGAGGAGCTCTTGGGGGCTAAGAGGTTTGCCATGTCAATTTTGTAAAAACACAATACTATTATAGTTCCCTTTCTCACTGTAGCCACAGTTGTCACTTTTTCCCTCGTAATATTATCAGGTTTATTTACACAATCTATTCTTTGCTTTCATTGCCAAATACATGTAGTGATGATGAGGACTTTGACCTTGAATGGGAAACACATGAGGGAAACACAGACACACCACCGCCACCACATCGTGAGAGGAAGTACCTTGTGTTTGAAAGTGCTCTGCTACAACTCTTTACCTTGTGTCTGCTTTGTGGCGGAGCAGTGAACTTGACACTTGACACGGCAGGCTCTTTCTTGCAAGTGACACAAGTTTGCAAGTTATGCAAGTTTGTGAGGAAATGGTCTAGCCAACCATTCATCGGCAACACACCGGCAGGAAACCTCCTGATGTCAGCAGCTATTCTTTTTGCAGGTATTATGATTTACTGTTGTAAGATGTATTACAACATTCATCTTTACCTCACATTCTATACCGTTTGTTTCTTGACCGGTGCAATGGCCTAGTGGTTAGAGTGTTCGCCTTGCATTCGGTAGGTCGTGAGTTCGAACCCCGGCCGGGTCATACCAAAGACTTTAAAAATGGTACATGCTGCTTTCTCAGCTTAGCACTCAGCAATAAAGAGAAAGAGTATGGAAGTTAAACACACATCACTACTAGCGGACCAGCCCCCTGCTGTAGTGGCATAGTGTATGTGTGGCCCAAGGGCTACTCGAAATGGAGATGGGCGCCACCCCAAAAGCATCTGCACAGATGTAAGGGTAACTTTAACTAACTTAACTTATACCGTTTGTAAAGTGTGGCTTAAATATAATTCTAAAACTGTTAAGTACATAAAATTTATAAACAGTTATATATGAGAATATTTGAATATAGGAGAATATTTCCAGTCATTGTCACCTAACAGTAACAAATCAATGTCTTTGTAGGTGCAATTCCCAAACAAGCGCTGCACATGTTCCGGCATTTGAGTTGCCAGTGTGTCTCCATCACGACTTTCTTCCGTCATCAGCGCCTTTACCTGCACTCTGCAATCC
>NW_023365760.1:20524-45913 GCF_000003815.2 Branchiostoma floridae
GGAGGCATCCACTCACTGATAAACCATTTTGCACCCAAATGGGCCTCATTTTCTTACTGGGGTATGTTGTCAAGGTGAGTTCTACTTCCAAGATGAAGACAACAAATTAAAACTAAAATAAAATGTTATCCTCCATAAACATCAAATTTCTCACTTTATAAACATTTGTATTCTAGATTGTACTGATCTGTTTCTTTTTTACAATAAAGATTTTAAACAACAACAACACTAAACTACCAGGTTATGTAAATATGCCATTTTCAATAACTGGTGGTTTAACTTTAAGGGATTTCTAGTGTAGAGACCCCCACCCCCACCCTCCATGTATGCAGAGTTTATATATATTGTTCTACATTGTATTGGCAGACTTTGGGATTGGAGATATTGTACATTTTTTTCAGGTTGGTGTAATTATGTAGCCTAGTGTAATTATGTAGGTAGATGTTACATATAACCTGTTTTGCTTTTGTATCAAATTGTACTCTACTCCTCTCACAGGCTGTACTTAGCAGTACTTCACAGCAATGAGAACTGTGGACGGCCCCAGCTGGAAACAAAAGAGGGTGACAAGGTCTTCAAACTTCGCTTCAAGAAGTTCAAGAAGGCTTGCACTGTGCAAGAGGTAGTGGGAGACTGTACATTTGGTAAGGACTACTGGTACTTAAATTGATTGTAATTGTTTTGAATTTATGGAGAATTGTTAGGTCACTCTATAGCTAGTTTATGTACACAAGAAAAAATATATAACACAAATTCAGCTGTCCAATTCTCTTCTTTCTGTAAAATGCAGACTATGTGACTGTCCTTATGGAGGAAACCATCAGGATCTGTGATGCTGGTGAGGAAGCACATCTTGTTCAACCGCCACCAACACTGGCCAGTGCTTTTGACAGACCAGAGAAGGAAGCTGCAGTGGATGCGCACAGAACACGGTTTGGCAGAAATGATGACTAAGGAAACAGTTAGACCCTAATTCCCTTTGACTCCAGTGAATTAATCTAAAGGTGGATATTTGAATCCTGTATACTGTGCTGACGGGAAGGTCTCTCTAATCTTCTTGACCGCACAGGCAGGGTTGATAACTCTTATCCTGGCTCCTAGCCACCCCCAACACCACCTCACCAACTGTCGGTACGCAACGTATCTGTATCTCCTAAATGAAACAAGTTTAACTTTGTTATAGAATACATGCAGTGAAGTTACTGTTCCCCATCTGTGGTCGTCTTTAGTAAGATGAAGTGCTGCTAACGCAGTGGACTACTATACAATTAGCAACCACTTCTAATGTTAACACTGAACCGTTTAAAGTACTGTGTTGAAATGTGCAGGCTGCTAATAGATGAACAGAGTACTAGTAATAGAATGGTGGATTTCTATAGGTTATTTTGTTAATGATCATATGAACAATGTCATTGTCATCCCTGTCATAGAAACTGTACACTGGTTACCTATGAAGCAATGTAAACAAATGTTCTATAGGATTATCAACATTTGTACATGATACATAATGTTATATGTACATGTTTTTGACTGCTGATGTTACTTCCAATGTTAACACTGAACTTCTTGAAATACTGTATAAAATATAGAGGCTGCTAAATATGTTATTGCCGGTTAATGTCTGAGTAATACAGTAATAAAGTATAAAGAGTAAAAGAGTATTATTGATAATCTAGAGTAGATGGTGAGTCTTGTGAGTCTATGAGTATGGTGGATATCTATAGATTAGTATCAATTCAATGTAACGCCCTTCGTAGAAACAGTATACCGATTGTCTGTACATACAAGTTCCTTATCAACATTTGTATATGTATATAAGTTTGTTTCAAGAATTGTTAACAAACATTTCCTGACTGGTCAGCTTTATGATTCGGTTGTTATAATAAAGCTTTTCATCACTTGACAAATGATGACATGGCATGCATGTACAGTACAATAAAATCAATTGGCTGATGAACAACAAATTGACCCATTTCAGTATTGATTAATGTATTGGGTATGTTGACAAATTGATTGGTATATTGATTGATATATTGATTGGTTGATTAATTGATTGGTTGATTGATTGATTGATTGATTGGGTATTTAAATTTCATTCATTGTGTTTGATGGATTGACAGCTTACTCATGAGTTGGATCTTGACTGGGCCCATACTCCTGTCTATATTGAAAGTAAGCACACTGAAGACACCAGATGTCAAGGCAGATTGACCTAAACCCAGGGTGCAGGGTAATGCAGTCTGGGACAGGTGTCACAAGCTGGTGCCTTTTGTCATTTATCGGTGACAGCTCATGGCAGCAAATGCACTCTGCCGCTGTGGGCATGATAACGCAGTGGCCACATGTACACCTGAAACACCACATCATACAGGTATGGAACTTTTCCCCTAATCACTTCATTATTTCAAATTCCAAATAAGCACAGGAAATTTACTTGGGATACATGAAATAAGTTGAATTTATTCACTTCACAACATTCAACATGTGGACATTATCCGATGCACTGTGATGGTAGCGAAAAACTATAAACTTTGGCAAATTGAACAAGCCCGTACGCGGGTGGGAGGGGGGCGGAATGGTTCCACCGATTTCGTGCCATGGGGACTAAACTGCGTAAATGAGGCTCAAAGCAAAATGCTACCACGAAGTTGCACTATTCAGGGTCCTATTACAAAATAATGTAAAGATATAGATTCTATACAGACAGCGTAAAAAAATTGCGCACAAAATTCACTTGGAACAAACTATTATGACGTGAGTTTGGTGGGCGCGGTATCGAGTACAGTACACACCAGGTCAATGAGGTCAGCCGCTCCGCATTTCCACGATCTTCTACTTCTGCCGTGTCGCTGTCATCCTCCCCTGCCTCGGGCTCGAATTGATACGGCAAAAACGGCACAGCCTGGTCGAGATCGGTCGTGTCACGATCTGCGCCCGCCATTTTGGCTACCGTCTTGGCGAGGAGGCGGGAGTACCCCGTGTGACGTCACATGACGTCATCCACCAACTTTGCCGACCTCGGGGAAACCCGATACGTTTGGCGCGCTGTGTTAGAAACGACGGCGCGATGGGGGCCGCGGTGCCTATGGTTGATAACTCCCACCGGCAATCTCACAAATAAGCAAAGAAAATAAAACTTTTCAAACCCGTTGCACTGGGGCTTTAAATTGCTGCTTTCATTTATTCATAAAATATGTGCATTAGACTTTTATGTGATTATTGATTGCTTAAAGATTTCATGTAACATCATCAAATTTTTATAGCTCCATAAACAGGTAAAAGTTGTCTCCAGTCATTTCACAGTACTAAATATTTTCAACCACTTCAGTCTATTCTTTGAGGAATCCTTTAAGCAGGGATTTTGACGAGGGCAGTTGAGTTTTTACGGTGTATATATGTAGCGTTTGATGGGTCTTCGTATTGTCCGAGGTTTGATTTGGAGTCAGATACCAGCAATTCCACTAATCCATACAAGGCAGACCTCTGCCATTCGGCTTGACTTTAACGACCTGTTTTTTGATTTTGTGGAAAACAGCGATCAAATAATCACGGCAGCGTTACACCGCTTCATGTCGGAGGCTATCGACGGGGGTCGAAATAATCCCCCAGGTCGTTCGGCTACAGGATCCAATTCCAAAATCAATTCTTACAACCTAATTTTAACTTTTCCCACGAGTTTGGCCAGGCAGACTGCACGTAACGTTTAACAAAGACCGCGTTTATATATTCTCGTGCACTCTTCTAATTTCCCGACTTTTACGACGGACAAGAAAGCTGTCAAAGTTTTAATAGCGAAGGGTGACTGGTGTATTTGACCTTGTCGTGTTGTTGTTATTGGCCAATCTTTACAGCTGTGGCAAGTATGGAGTCCAATGTAAAACGCTGAATCCAATTTTTATTTAGGGAAACAAAAAATATCATCATATTGCTGTAAGAAAGGTTTACAGTGAC
The DNA here is from genome assembly GCF_000003815.2 of Branchiostoma floridae. NCBI lineage: Eukaryota > Metazoa > Chordata > Leptocardii > Amphioxiformes > Branchiostomatidae > Branchiostoma > Branchiostoma floridae. The sequence continues at coordinate 24,476 of NW_023365760.1, forward strand.
AGTCGATAGTCCAGAAAATGTTGATCAGACATTGTGGTATCAATATAGAGGCTGGTACAGGCACAAACAATTCAGGTACAGGTACATCAATTGTACTGTTTAGGTCCAGAGGATCTGGTCCAGGTCCGGACCTGGACCTAATTATCTGTTCAAACTTACACTCAAAACAATGGTCCATTTCACTAATATTAATTTTAAAAGTAATAAAGGATTCAAGTAGGTATCTAGAGTATCCGACGCCCATTGGTGTTTTTAAATCCTATCATCATGTAAACAACTATAATCTCTCTTTTTTGGACAGTAGAACCTAGTAAAAATAACTGTCAACTCTTCTCTACTTCGCTCTACTTATTTGTTTGGACTTAATGTAAGACACTGAATGCCGCGGTATAATCTGTTGATTTTCAAGTTGGTCCAAAATCCGGTCAACAGATGTTTTTCAGGTCCACTTTTTTCTGGACCAGTCCAACAAGAAAAAACAACCTTAGACTACTAGTATATCATCCAGTTGTTGTATTAAAGTGAACATTGGCAAAGTTCAAAGACCTCACAAAACATGTCAGTTGCACGTCACGTTTTTCGTACCGTCTTTACAACCGTGACCGAGAGAACTGTAAAACCAATATTGTCCAATTGAAATAGTCAGGTATGATACGCTTTATATTCCTATCAAGCCCGCGGGTAAGTAGCCAGAATCCATAAAGATTACGCCACTGCTGCCAGGTTTTTGGTTTTAGATCCGCTGTCAAGTCCGGGGAATCCGGAATAAAGTGATTTTGCATCAGATGTCAGCTGTTCTGCTATACTTGAATACTTGGCCTAGGCCTGTACGTAGTTGCCTTTGAATATGATGTCGTGAAGCATATTGTTTTTTTTAAATTTTGAATAAGCACTGGACAGAATAGGTTTATTCTATAGCAGGGATGTCTCCAGGACCCGTCCCTCCGTCCTGGGACTGACATTTACTTGTTTTGATGGGCAGTGTACAAAAGACTTTTCTGAGCAAGATTGCACAGTGTGCAACCTGGAGCAAAAACTAGGTTGCACAACTGAATTTCAAGTTGCACCACTTACAATTCACTAATTTCTGAAAAAAAGGTACAAATACTGTATTACATGTTTGGCTGATATGAAATGGAGCTACCTTGGTCCATCTATTTATTTGTATAACGAAATCGAGTTCTCAGGCTCAAAATCTAAGTTGTACCCTGTGCAACCTGAGTTTAGAAGTAAGTTGCACCAAGCAAAAAGTGGTTGCAATGTGCAAGTGTGCAAGTGGGTATTTTGCATGCTGATAGGCAAAAAATTATCCTTTCCATTCAAAAAATAGATGAGAAAATAATTGTCTATTCATAAAGCTTAAAATGAAATAAAAGGAACATCATGAGCTCCTAAACAATGAGAGGGACAAATTTAAAGCTGGAGACAGTCCTGTTCTATTGTCAAACTTTATGTGAAAGTTTTTGAAGTTATATACACCATTGATTTACTTCATTATAGTATACCTTATAGTATTTTATGATTTTGCAACCAATTTTACTCACTTTGCTTAAGTTTCAATGTCTCTTAGACACCTTTCTCAGAGCTTTTAACTGGAATTCAGCTTCTCACCACTATTTGTAGCCGATGTACGTTGCACTTTTGCGGCAAAAACACAATCCTATGAATGCAGCTAAGTTTGTATTGTCCCAAAGTGAGTAAAATTGGTTGTATCCTATATTCTACCAACCTGATAAAATTATTTTCGGAAGTCATCCAACTTTATATACATCATGTATCACAAAATGCCAAAATATTGTCTGTAAGGTAAAATAGAACTCTTAGAAACATCACAACTTGACTCCATTCCAATAAAATGTTCCAAACTTTACTATCCAGTATATGATTGCACTGTAACCCCAGTACATGGCTGGAATGGCCTGTTGTACCCTAATTGACCAATCTAGTAAAACATGGTCTAAATGAGCTGGTTATTCGTCTTTACGACAGCTCCATTATGTGCGAGTCTCCTCGGAAAGGCTCTAGTGCTCCGAGAATCACTGTTGGCCTCTTTGGAGGGGATTTATCATTATGATACTGATAGTGTAAATAATGTGTTAGACGCAACATGTTGATGGACATTCACTTTAATTTGAATGTTAATATCACATCGATGAAGGCTAAACATCCAGGTAATAAGATACACCAAATAGCAAATACTCAAGCAATGTAACTGGATATGATTTTCGAAATGGTCGGAAACGTAGCATCAGATTCCATTGTCTTTCCTCGATCAGTGAAGCACTGATTAAGGACTGTGGATGCTGCTTTAAACATCTGACTGTTTCCAAAATCATATCAAATTGTTGTAATTATTAGTTATATTTGGTGTTTCAAACAAGTATTCATAATTCCTCAAAATGACTTCAGTCAATACATTCAAGAAACTCTGAAGACAAAAGTAGTCTTGTTGGCATTTCCTCATTTAAATGATACAGTTTTACCCATAAAATAGTAAGACTAAGAGTCAGTGAAAATGAAAGGTGTCCCATGTTCTGGGACACGATCCCTAAGACACCTCTGAAGGTAATTGTTTGAAGCTTCTGATTTCCTACTCTTAATATGATCTTATAATAGCTTTTCATCCTTGAAATTAGATTCTCTATTTTGCACATTTGTCCAAAGATATTCTATAACTGTAAAAGAGCATTGTCTAGCCATTTAATACAATTTTCTTTAGATAAGACTGGCATAATTGATAGAATTGATGAATTGGATAAAATGCGCAAGTAATTCATAATGAAGAGGAGTCCTAGAATAGGAAATGCTCTAGATACATCGTACAAAATACGATATACATGTAGCACCCTTTTTTATTCATTATCACATACACCATATACCATACACCAAAAAAGTCAAGTGTGGGGAATGGTGTTCTTGTACAAAATTTTCATGATATATCCTCAGTCTGTGGTTCACTGTTGACCATCATCAGTGATCAGGGCTCGAAATACTGGGTGCATGTGCACCCAGCTGCACCCAAAATTGGAGCTGTGCACCCAATTATTTTCTGTGGGTACACAGGGTGCACCGAAATATTTTCTTAGTTTTATGTATGTAAAGATATCAAAGGATACTAGTATACATCATATTCTTGACATCTAAGTGTTAGAAAGATAATAAAAATCCCTCTGTCATGGTACTTGTTTAAGAATTCGATAGCTTGTAGCTAAGTTTTGCTGTTAGGTTAAACTTAAATTTAAGTGGTGCACCCAAAATCTTTTGGGTGCACCCAATTTTTTAAACTGGGTGCAACAGTGCACCTAATCCAAAAAATGAATTTCGAGCCCTGGTGATGGTAGAACCCAAATCTACATCAACCCTACAGTTAGTATTATTCTTTTGGCTATAATGTCTAAAATAGTCTTATGAACAAAGTCTAAGTAACAGTAATGGAATTGAAGTAAGTTGTAGTTAAAGAAACGAAGACGAAGACCTGATCTAGTTAAGGTGTATTGATTTCTCACGTCATTATGTGATCAACACCCTAAGAAAAATGGTGCTAAAAGATTTGTACTCTTTCCATGCACTCAACTTCATCCGTCTTCTGTAATGTACAGCTTATAGCTGGACCATTAGATCTGTGTGTGATGTGTGTTTAATAAGGGTGGTTAAGCCGCCAAGCTGTTGCCGTTAATCACATGTAATATAGCATCCTTCACCACTCAGGGTTGGCAATATCAAGAACCATGAATGGTGTGGATTTAAATTTTATTACGAGGGTGCCAAACCAGGTGCTGGTGCAATGACAGAGTTGCATTCGGTAGGTCGTGAGTTCCATCCCCGGCCAAGTTATACCAAAGACTTTAGAATAATAAAAATGTACATGCTGCTTTCTCTGCTTAGCACTCGGCATTCGGAAAAGAGTATACTATGAAGTTGGACACACACCACTACCAGTGGACTAGCCCGGACAGATTTTTTGGACACACAGTGTGAAATTTATTTCTGTCACAAGATTGAAGCAAATTCTCATCCTGGGACAGAGAGATACTTTCAGCAGTGTAATATTAAAATAATTTTATCCTATATATGTCAGTGTTTGAAACAATCACGGTACCAACAGTCTGGAAACAATATCTGAGTTTTTAGAAACGTCATACATTGTATTGTGTACAAGGACTACAGAATCACAATCATATTTCATAAATGAATGATTATATTTCAGCTTAAAGTAGATTATGATAGAAAACTTAAGACTGGTTCTAGCCTTCACCTTACCAGTCTACCAGTCAACTTGATAAATTATCTACTAGTACTTTTAAGATTTTCACTGTCTGTCTACAATGGCATGAACAGGTTGAAAAATGGGAAGAACTGACTTGTAAATCTATGACTAGATTTTATCTTTTGGCTTTTGTGGTGATGATTATGAATAATATATCTGCCTACATTGTGAGCTTAATGTCAGGTATCGAATGCCAGCTCCGCTGAGATCTTAATTTATTGGACATTAGGATTCAAATACAACGGGATAACAATGATAGGATTTTTTTTATCTAGAATGATAAAGTATGGGGGCATTAATTTATGCTAGGGAATAGCGCATAGTGCAGAAGTTTAAAGATTTTGTAATATATCTGTTAATTGAGTGGTAACCTTTATCCGTGTTTTAAAAAAAATGGTATTTATTAGGGATGTCAATTTGATGGGCTGTGGTTTTAAACTGGAAGATTTGAAAATGTCGGGTTTACTGAAATATTGTAAAATATTGCAATTTTAATTTAAAACCATGGTTTTTAAAACAATGGATAAACTTTCATAAAGGTTTCCCCACGGATAAAGGTGAACTAGCGTTATTTACAGTACATGTATGTGAAGATGGGGCATTTTAAGGTTACTTGAGAGTGAAGTTATTATGGTCAGACAACAATGCAGTTGAGCACTGGTCATCTGTAAAGTTTAACTCATAATCATATGGTCAGTAGTGGTCAGTCTACATGTAAGTCAGGGGTAACCTTTGAAAGTCCAGTTTAGGAGGCACGCTGTATGATATATAATGCATTATATATATATAAACTTCACACAACTTCCAAATGCCACAAGTATAAAATTCCTTTCATTTACCAGGTATCAAATTTGTACTCCACACATCAAATTATAACAGCACTGTGAAGTCAAACAGTGGATCAATTTTGATTGATCCCTTAATTTGTTGTGTGAGCTCACAACTCCCTCCCACCAGTAATGTACCCTCCCTGATTGTTCTTAAGTAGCCATTAGACAAGCTGAAGATGGCATCCCTCCTGTGAGTTATGCTATTATCTTTCATATGCATAAAGCATTATGTGTTAATCATGCGGAATCCCATACTCTTGCAAAATATTTATAGCATGCGAGCAAACGGCAAAGTACTTATGCTGAAAATACCTTTTACATTCCAGTATTTTATTATGAATATTATGTAGAACAATGATAAGCCACTCAAAAACGATTCTTTTGATACTGTGCCTTTTTCAGTTGACATATTTTATAGATTCATAATGGATGCCATTTTGAAGTGTATTGTCTTCTTGCTTGTTGTGAAAATACGACCCATTCTTTGCAAGAATACTTTTGATAGACAAACCACATTAAGGTCCACTGACTTCATCTGATAATAGGTAGAGTTGAGTTATGATTTCATATCAGTCTGGTTTATGACATATGGTATTTGAAAGATAGTGCAAAATCAAATGCTGTAGATTATTTTTTGATATGCAATGTCTTCCTTTTAAAGATAGCTCAAAATAAAAAGTAACATTAATTTCTTTTTTGGTTCGCTGTTGTCTTTATTTGTTAGTGTTATAAAGATAAGAACCTATCTTTACAAGCATGCCTCTAATAAAATATTTCATCTTAATCTGAATCTGATATATAGTTGAGTTATGATATCAGTCTATCTGCTTTGTTGCATAACTGTACTTGAAAGATAGAGACAAAAATAAACTCCTCAATATTCTATTGGATAATGCAATTGTCTGGTTGGATTTATCTGAACTGTTGAAGTTTGTTTCTTGTGGACAAAATGATACTTGTCTTCATCTTCTAATATAATGTTTATTTTTGATATCAGCTTATGATTTTTGAAAGAAATTCGAAGAAAAAGATTTCTCTTTGCTTAAAGTATGAACAGAGCTGCTTTATTCTTTAAATTGTTTTCCATCTCAATTATTTTATCAATTTTTGTTTTTACTAGTTAAATCTGACATTTCAAGTATACAAAAATAAATTTTCACCAAACTTATGTCAAGCAGTTCAAATGCTGTGGACAAGAGAGGTGAAATTATTGTCCTTCGCAAAATTGAGCAAATTTTCGTCAGAGACGGAGGGACGGGTCCTGTAGCAGGGCTCGAAATACTGGGTGCATGTGCACCCAGGTGCACCCAAAATTGGAGCTGTGCACCCAATTATTTTCTGTGGGTGCACAGGGTACACCCAAATACTTTCTTAGGTTTATGTTTGTAAAGATATCAACGTATACTAGACTAAGTATACATCATATTCTTGACATCTAAGTATTAAAAAGATAATAAAAATGTCTGTCATGGTACTTGTTTAAGAATTTGATATTAGATTATTATTCAAATTCGTGTGGTGCACCCAAAATTTTTTTGGTGCACCCAATTTTTTTAAGCTGGGTGCACCAGTGCATCTTATCCCAAAAATGAATTTCGAGCCCTGTGTAGACAGCCATGGACCCTGGATATGATTCAACCACATGTTTGCATTGTAAGCTTGGATTGTATGTCTACCTTAATTCCGTGTTTGACATCAAATCAATAATTTTTTGAGGATCAATAAATTGCTGTCGGAACGGCAGATGCGATCGTGTGTAAATACAATGTGTAATCGCTCAGCCCATATTGAAAGCTTTCTTATTTCATTATTGATCCTGTTACTGTTAGTCAATGGGCAAGAAAAATTGACCGATTGCAACACAAGATGATTTTACCAAAATTGGAAAATAATAAAAATGTTGCCTCAAATCTAATTCAAACGTCTGTCTAATTAAAACTGTCTATAGTTAGAGTATTGTACACAATGTAGTTTTATTTTGATTAGTGACTTGTTGATTTGAAGCTTATATCAATTTTTTAAAGTCAAATTTTTCTATCATGCTTTATCATATTCTAGTAGTTGTAGCTTTGTCAGCATATTAGGTGTAGTTTTCATAAAAAGTTACTTGTTATTTGATTCTAATTGATAAATAGAGAAGAAATCGATAGTATCCATATTTGTAACATTCTACAAATCTACTACACTGCTCTTTTTATGATAAATTAAAATAGCTTAATATTGTGACAATGTATAAAAAATTGATACACTCATAAAATGTCAACAGAGGTGATATACATTCCATTAGCCTTTTATATATTGAAGGTAGTCATTTGTCAAAGGATTTTTTTTTCAAAAGGCACGTTTTCATCATATTTCCTGTTCAAGTTTTTTTTTCATAATATGTCTTTTTAAGTCTTTAACTGCTTCAGATTCTAAATTTGTGTCAACAAGATTGTAAGAACAGGGTGAACCCCTGAGTACTGTCAAACACGTTATAGTTTTCCCCTCGCCCGTGAGTTCTGTATTTATTGAACAGAACGATCTCGGCCACCCCAGAATCACTCTGCCTCACTCACTTCAGAAATGTTGCAGATTCTAAAATATTATGTATCAAATGTAAGAAATAATTTTGGTAAAAACAGGGTGAGGCCTGGATCGCTGTGAAACAAATTATAGTTTTCCCCCTGCCCATGAGTTCTGAACAGAACAATCTCGGTCACCCTAGAATCACTCTGCCTCACTCAGTCTTCAGAATGTTTCAGATTGTAAATTTGCATCAAGTGTATAAAAAAGATTGTAAGAACTGTCTGAGTTCCCGAGTGCTGTGAAACGTGATATGGTATTCCCCAGGCCCGTGAGTTCTGTATTTATTGAACAGAACCATCTCGGTCTGACCCCAGAATCACTCTGCATCACTCAGTTCAGAAAATATATGAAATAATGGTAAAAACTGAGTGCCTGAGTCCTGTGAAACGCGTTATGGTTTTCCCCCTGCCCGTGAGTTCTGTATTTATTGAACAGAACGATCTCGGCCACCCCAGAATCACTCTGCCTCACTCCAGCGATCAGCAGACGCTTCTCTCACCAAGGCTTCCGGAACTAACACAACGTGCTAAGCCTTCTCATTTTTGTCATGATGCTGTTATGATATTAATATTTCTGCTGTTTTATTTTCTATGTTTATTTGCATTGTATATTAGTGTGTGTTTTTTTGTATATTTGTGTGTCAGTTTTCTTAATAATCTTTAGTAAATATGCAATGTGTTTCAATCTTTACTTGAGATACAATAGTATACGTCTTTCCGGTGTCGAATATTTTACCATATACCGGTCCTACATTTAGTGTTGTTTTTTTCTTAAAGCTTTTAAGTGAGAGAGTTAAGATATTTGTGTTTTGTTTGTTTTTTCTTATGCAGGGTGATTACAATATAGCTCGTCAGGACTGGACTTGGGACAAAGCGATAGAAGACGGATATAGGTCTGGACTACACACTGCAACAAGTGGATAAAGCAGCATGTAAGTTTATTTTAATATTGCATACTACTAGGTACTGTAGAATATGGCTGTGCTTTACTAATACTGATTTCAAAAAAATTCAGCATTGGTGTCATGTTGTATATTAAAATGATGTTTGTGAGTTATTTTTTTCTTCATGCAGACTGAGTGTCCATTCAAAATTACAGATACCATAAGACAACTTTTGCATGTTGTATCCCTCACTTTCTTTGCCATTTGATGCATCAGAACGATTTGTGTTTTAAAATGTGACTTAGGGCTAGAATAAGAAGTACCATTTTGAATACTCTTCTCTGTATTCAAGCTGTAGATGCTACTAAATGAGGAATGCCAGTCATTTCTGTCCTTTTGTGATCATTCCTGGCTGTATGCTATGCATGTTTTTTTCATTGCCCAAAGCAGGTGAGGTAAGAAATACCTGTCTCAATTTTACCTGTACTAACTTGCATAAAAAAATTATGCTGCTGGTATCATAAGTCCTGCCAATCATGATACAAATATGTATGTCATGACCCTATTACTGTCACAGTGCTGTATCTATCTACAGTAAATTGTGTACATTGTGACCTCCTAAGATTAAGATGGGCAAATTTAAACCACCCTATATATTACAATTATTGTGTGGGTACCAGTATTGAAAATTCAGGTCCACGTATGGTTTAGGTCCAGAGAATCATGTCCAGGTCCGGACCTAAACCTGGACCTAATTTTCTGTGAAAACTTGTGAATGGGCGATACTCAAAACGTTGGTCCATTTCGCAGCAAAGGAATCTATTTGACTTTTGAGGAAGTATCTGACTCCCACTGGTTGTTTTTGAAAGCTTCATCTCAACAACGTTAAGTTTGATTGTGACCAATGCATTTGATACAATGTCAGATTCATTGCATTTTGCGACCTCTTATAATAGACAATATGTGAGGCAGATAGCTATTTTTATTGATCATAATTACAAACTGTATATAGTTTTGAAGTGCTGCTGTGGAGGAAATTACCGTAGAGTCAAACCTGTCATATTGATGTAATTGATGATCATGACCACCTCTACAAAAGGACCACCTTAAGCTATAGCCAACATTATCACTTTTTGGTAGTTCCCATTGACAAACAAGCATTAAGAAACCTGTCTATAGTGACCACCTGTCCACAAAAAAACATTTCTTCATCAGTATTTTGGGCAGGTTTGGTGGTCTACTTGGACATGAATTTGACTCTACTGGTACTCCAAACTGTTTTGATTTACTTGCTATTGGCAAAATTAAATGCTTTACTTATTTAGAAATCTTGAGTCATATGAAAGAGTCATATGAAAGAAATATTGATCCCATGCCAGAATTCTGAAATTGGAATCAAAATTATTGCTTCCCCCTACCCTATAAGTATAGCTATAGCTATAGTTGTCCATGTGGAATACATGGTAAAAGCCAGTAGGCAAACATGTCTTTTAAGAGGACCCACGGGTACATTGTTGTAAATGACAGAGGGAGGATAGAATTTGTTTTGTTACATGAGAGTAGTTTGTAGCAGCTTATCTGGCCTGTTTTATCTTTTGGGTTAATGTTTTTCATGTCAAAGGAACTTAGACTATTGCCTTACGAATCCCTAACAGGTTCAGGTCAGGGGAAAATACAATGTACATTTGTAGTTTTTATGATGTACATTAAGATGATACAAAAAGGTGTATTCCATATGACCCGAGGTACCAGCCTGACTGCGTGTAAGATCGCTCGAAGGTCAATCGCTTGAAGGCGATCTGACCCATGGGAGAGTAGGGACCTTTTTTTTTTGGTTTCTCCTGTCGATTGGACAGATGAGGAGGCAGGCAGCCTCTTTGCCTGACCTGCACATGACTTTTTATGGTGAAGGAGGGGTGTGCAATTCCTTCTCCACCATCTCGTCTACTGGAGCACTAAGTCTCACAGGGGCAACTGTATGCAACGGAGGACTTCCAACCAAGGATGTAGGGGGTTCCTCCTACCCCCGACTCGTGTGTCATGGCGGGTGCTGCTCATGCCCGAACATGCCCCTAAGGCCTGTCTCGGCCACATAGCCCCACCAAGCCACACAGGGCCACTAGATACTCATTTACACCTGAGTTAAGTGAGGAAATTCGTGTAAAGTGCCTTTCCCAAGGGCACAAGATCGGTGACACAGCAACTGGATTCGAACCCACAACCTCTCGGTCTCGAGCCGCAAATGCTGCCACTGCGCCACGCGGTCCCACGTAGGGACCAAGGATGATACAGAATACACCATGTTGTAAACTTGTATTTTGTCTATGTCATATCTGCCTGAAAAGAAAAAAAAACAACATTACAATACAAAATGTGCCAGAAGTTGAAAAGATTGGGTGTCCTTGGGCAAAAAATTGAACTGTTCATTTTCCAATTTTCATTCATTGTAATTTGATGAATTTGAATTCAACATTCATAGTTATCATGATATACATGTGGTCTGAACTTTTTACCGTCACTAAAAACAAACTTTTAAACTTTGGATTTCCTAGTACCCATTCAGAGCTCAAAGTTTCCAATTTTGTAAGATTGCAGAAAAACATTTTTAAAAATGCAATCTGAAAACATGCAAACTTGGAATTATGAATTTAGATATTGCAGTTAACAGAAATAGAGTACAATTTTAAGCCCTGTCGTTGTATGTGGGAATAAGCATTGCATAAGGAGCATCTTAAAATGCGTCACACACGATTCCAGCTAGCCAGTCAAAGTGGTACAATTCCTTTCACGTTTCTTTGCTCGAAGCAGCAGAAATAAGAACCATCTATTACATGCAGATTGTAATTTTCCTCCTTGGCACCTATCGTCAGAGGACCAGCGAAAGTAATCTTGGAAGTGGATGTTTTTGTGAGCGGGCGATGGGTTTGGTGGAAGGTTGGGGTGTCAAGTGAGTTATCTTGTAAGGTTTGGCCATATGGGGATGATTTTATGGATGGCATCATCTGGAGTTTTAAAAAAATTGATGCAAAGTTGTGAAAACTTTTTGATTCATTTTTCCTTACAATATTTGATGGCGTTATGATGTGTTTAAATTTTGACAGTATCATAACATATCTATGGTATTATTCATTTTTCATGGTACTTGAACAAAGGGCTATAAATATAACTGTGACTTCTCATTTTATTGAATGTTCTTAGCAATACATATCATATTTTCACATATGATATCATGATACATCCGTATGACAAGGAAGTTTCTGTGTCTGTATCTGAATGGCCATTATAACTCTTCTTTGGGATAACTCACAAGCTTCTGTATCTGTATCTGTTAAGAAGTAAAAAGTTTACTTGCCTGAAGTAACATTTCACTTTCCCAAAATTTTATCAAACATTTTTCATGTATTTTCACTTCAAGCAATGAAATTCTTTTACTATTGGCTCTATTTTTCTGTGTTGAACAATGCTTGATGCCGTGACTGTAAAAAGTAACATGTACATGTATACCAAAATCTCACTCATAGAAAAATCTTACTTGTCCGATCGAGCAAGTGAGGTAGGTCTTTCACTTGTCCGATCAGGCAAGTGGGGTAGGTCTTTCACACTTGTCCGGGACAATCGGGCTAGTGGACTTGTCCAACCCTGGAGAATGCCCCTAATTCCTGAAACTTTTAAAGTTCTTGATGACGAAGGCTTGCATCACATGCTTGTCAAACGGAGTTTTGAATTCAACCAAACCAAGCAAAACAAAATGCTTGTAAAAGTGCGCACTAAATCCATTCATTGTTAGAGCCTTTTTAGAGTTGTACTTGGAATCAGAAGACGCATAGTGCAGCTTAGATGGATGTAAGACTTTTTTCAATAACTCTAAGCAAGTTCTTCAAATTAACTCTAACAAAATCTTTAATATTGTTGATCCAGGAAGCAAACTCGATCCAGCATCCAAGAATCCCAAAGCATCATGGCCAGCTTTACGTTCACCCACGCCGCTGTCCTATTGGTGGTCGCCGTGGTTACGTGTTACTGGAACTCGCTGTACTGCGGTTTCGTGTTTGACGACATGTCGGCCATCAAGGATAACCGTGACCTTCATCCGTCCACCCCACTCTACAACCTCTTCTTGAACGATTTCTGGGGCACCCCTATGCACATGGTAAGTTTTACCTGTTTGTTAATATACTGTGTATACAGGTAGGTAAAATATATCCTCTAGACAGTCTAGTCTTGTTGAGTCCATAGGGGCTGTGTGTAGGGCACTGTATTGGAAAGTTCTTTCACCATCTTTGAGACTTTTCGATTCCCCAACTGGTAGGGTGCGTAGTCCAGTGGTTAGTGGCCCTGCCTCTGGAACTAGAAGCTGTGAGTTTGCTTCCGTCTGTGTCGCTCACCCGACATGCACATTACCGGAAAGGGTTGCAGTCTTTAGGACAGGACGTTAAGCTGCGATCCACTATTCGTTGTACTTGTCGAAAAGAGTTAGGGGGATCTCCCTGGTACAATAAACCTGTAAATACTGAACATAGCGTCTGTCTTCTCTGTCACGACCAGTGGAAGTCAGTCACTGTTCAGCACCAAGGACAGATAACATTTTTGGGTATAATCTCTTCCTTTTTAGGTATCCCTATGCACATGGTGAGTGTTTTTTATCTGTTGATATCCAGGGCTCAAGTTAATTTTTTTCTTCTTTGCAGTCAGTCATCTTACTGAAATTCATTGTACAACAAATGTATGTCTTTATTACAACGTGATAATATTGTAATTGTTCCAGCTGTGAACTTGAAATTTTGGAAATGTTTTTACGAAGGCCCTGCCTTACCAAGCAAGAGATTACAGTTAGAATGTGTTACTTAATTACTGTTTAAAACCAAACTTCTTGGTTGCAAGTTCTCCGTAGCAGCTTCATTTCAATTACAAAAAGTTCAGCACCAAGGACAGACTATTTTTAAACACAGTATCAGACACATAATATCTGTATACCAAACGGTGATGTTAGGACATGATATTTTGTGCCATAAGTTGTGTGAAAGTCCGTCACCAACGGGAAATGCCAATTAGTAGCCAATTTCAGCAGATGAATTGCAGAAAATGCCACCGTGTGCACCTCTCCGTCAGTTCAAAGTGGTAGTACTAGGCTTCTGTCTGTCTCATGAGACTGTAGTAGTGCTCTAGAGGTCATTATGCAATTCCTATGCACATGTACCTACAGAAGTGGTAAGAGTCAAATTATCATCCCTGCCACTCATTGTAGAGGGTGGCAATTTATCCACCAAGGCTCAAAACACTGGGTGCATTTGCACTTTTTTGCACCTTAAATTGCAGCTTTGCACCTAATTGTTGATTGTGGTTACATTGTTGCACCTGGTAGATATTTCAGTATGTTTGCTACAGTACACAGAATATACAGCGATTCCCTGAAATGTGAGTATCAGAAAAAATGAAAATCTGTAGCTTTGAGCTATAAGCCTCACAAAAGTATATCTTTATGTCACAAAGCACAGATTTCTGGACAGAGGGGATGAAACTTTTTAGTAACTGGAAGCAAATTTCTGTCCCAAGATAGGCGGACAAGTTCTGGAGACAGCCCTTAGGCCACACCAATTTTATTTGTTGTTTCTCGGATTTTTTCAGGAAAAAAATTGGGTTGGTCAGTCAAAAAAAAATGAAAAAAAAAAAACTTTTGCAAAAAGTTGGGGGTAGGAAAGATCGAGGGGCTTACTCAAGTTACACAAAAGAAATAACAGCATTTCAACATTTAGGGGGTCCCTAGTAGCAAAGTTCAAAGTTTAAAGAAAAATGACAAATGTACCATCCAAAACAGGCACATACAGCTACTGGAATTTGAGGTCCATAGTTATTTTGAGAAGGAGAGGCTGTGAAATTTTGTCAACACGAGGTGTGGCCATCAATTGACAAGTTTTTGTTTGTTTTTTCAAATCGGAAAAAATAGGGTCGGGAAATCCGAGAAACAACAAATGATTGGTGTGGCCTTACTAGGAATCATAAAATGTCATGTCGCCCTCAGTGAAGCAGAATTAATTGAGTAATATGTTTGCTCAGACTTGAAAGGAGATGCTGAATAATGTATAATGCTTTGATTTGAATTTTAAGTCCCATAACTGCCCCTAGTGAATGTAACTGTCATTGTCACTCAAATAGAAAATTTGAATGTTTTGCTGGTAATATAATTCCTGTATTTTCTGCTTAGGAATTTGCAAAATGACTGGATAGAATGCTTTCAACATTCAAAAGTTTTAACATATTGGTATACATTTGGTCAAGCTTGTATTGTGTGTTGCCATCGGTATAGCAGTTACTAGTGGACATAAGATTAAGAACAATTCAATTCCTTGGTGGCCAGACGTTGTGTCCTTTGGTATTGCACTTGACAACTTACTTTAGTTTACACAACTTATTTACTTTGGTTAGGGAGTCAGGTAAAAATGGAAATTCATGTTTGTCTAATAATTAGTTATAAGGATTTAGGCCTGGGTGTTTTTTTAAACCTTAAAAAAGCCAAAAACAGTATTCGGTTTATCCATATCAAAACTCCCACTGCTTTTATGTGTGCTTCACAACACCGATTTTGCCTTATTGACTGTGTATTGAGGTTTGAAATTGTCATCAGTTTTGATTTTTGAGTGGGTTGTGAATTCCCCATGGGACTGGGAAAAATTGGTCACTGGTTGAGTAAGACAGTTGCTTAACAGAGGCCACACCAATTTTATTTGCTGCTTCTCGGATTCACCAGTCCATTTTATTTCCTTTCAAACGAAAAAAATTCAGAGAAAAAATTAGACAGGTTTTGCTATCACAAACCTGTAAATATTGCCATTCAGAGACACATATGAAACAGAATTTCAGTCTAAAAACGATGACTTTTATTCAGAACATTAGTAACAAATCAAAGAAAGGGATCATTGTATAAAATTCTTCCATTAAACTCCTCAGGCTGTTTTTTTGTGTTATTTTATCCATATATCTTCACCCCAAACCTTTTGAATTTTTTTTTTCCTGTAGGTACAATTTGTTTCTCAAAATAAATTTGATGCGGCCTAGATATGCAAATCTGGACAGGACTCTTTTAAATGTAGCTAATATGACTAGAAGGTGGTTGGCCAGCAAGGTTTACACTGTATTTTGTATTCTAGTGCTTCTCGCGATCGGGAACAAGTTTTATATTCCATCCGTTACACGACGCCTGTAACAATGACACTTGTTCTGCATTACAAGTGTTGAACTCTGTTCCCACAGAAGACCATGTACCCGCTATGATGCATTACACATATTACAGACTTAACAATAAAATGGGTAAAACTTTTTAAGGTGGCTAATATGACCGTATGTGATTGCCTGTGCCAAATGGTAGGCAATCCAGTTTTTACTGTATTTTGCATTCTGTTGCTTCTTGGGAACAAGTTTTAAATTCCATCCGTTACACGACGCCTGTAACAATGACACTTGTTCTGCATTACAAGTGTTGAACTGTGTACCCACAGAAGATCATGTACCCGCTATGATGCATTACACATATTACAGACTTAACGATAAAATGGGTCAAACTTTTTAAGGTGGCTAATATGACGGTATGTGATTGCCTGTGCCAAATGGTAGGCAATCCAGTTTTTACTGTATTTTGCATTCTGTTGCTTCTTGGGAACAAGTTTTGAATTCCATCCGTTACACGACGCCTGTAACAATGACACTTGTTCTGCATTACAAGTATTAAACTCTGAACCCACAGAATATCATGTACCCGCTATGATGCATTACACATATTACAGACTTAACCATGCTCACCTAGAGACTTGAACAAAGTAAGGAGCCCCCATCATAGACAGTTTAGGGTAACACTTAATGGTCATCCAGGGTATGATATATTCCCTTTGTGGATTTAAGTAGATCTCTCATAATACACCAATGCTGTATTGATTATTTGGAATGGTTTCAGAGATGAATAGATGTACTTAATATGGTGTTGGATAGAGACTTCATTGTTTGACACTAATGTTGAGGGTGTAGGGATCTTGTTTGGTCATTGAATCCGAACCTGGATCTAATTGTCAAAGTCAAATTGTCTGTGGAAGTTTTTTGAATGGGCGATACTCCATTGTGCTACAAAGGATTCTATTTAAATTTGTGGAATATCTGATGTCCATTGGCTTTTTTTAAATCCTATCTTTATGTGAAAAAACACTAACTGCCTCTGTTTAAGTTAATAACATAGACCAATTAGTTTTACTGAAGAAACTTGGTAAAGATGACCCTTAACTCTCCTCTACTTCACTGTTGTTACCTCAGTGGATTGGTAAGCCCCAAAACATGTTAAAGCCTGCCAGTATGATCTGTTCATTTTCAAATCAGGCCAAAATCCGGTCCACTGATGGGCCTGGGTTTCTGGAACGGTTCAACAAGAAAAAACGGTTTGTACCAGTACAGCATACCAGTAACCACCCCTATTATGCACCGGAATTTGGTTTTCTATGTGCAACACTGCATTTGTGACAAAGGGGAACTTCAAGCCATGCTAAGTCTTACGATTCCTCTCCAAGCAGTGCAATCCAAAGCAGTTCTGTACCCTTTGTTGTGTTAATAGATTGTGTGACACTTTAGTTAATGCGGGGGCAGCGCCACTTCTGGGGCTATTACCACTCGGAGATCGGGGATTCCGCGGCGGGTCAATACTCGTGCTTAAGGCTGACTGGCTAATGTGGTCAGCGACAGGAGACTTCCGTAATGGATGTCATAAGCTAAGGGACTGTGAGCGCACTACTGAGGAGGCCATCTCAGAAGATGTATCAATTTGCTCTACAACATTTTTTTTTTAATGTCAAGCATACACTGGAAGTTTGTAAACATTTTTTTATATTCTATTTTTGTGGCCAGCGACAAGAGACTTACATGTAGCTTGCTAATGGATGTCATAAGCTAAGCTACTGTGAGCTACTGAAGGGGCCATCTCAGAAGATGTATCTATTTGCTCTACAACATTTGTTTTTTTATGTCAAGCACATACTGGAAGTTTGTAAACATTTTTTTATATTCTATTTTTGTGGCCAGCAACAGGAGACTTCCTAATGGATGTTATAAGCTAAGGGACTGTGAGCTCACTACTAAAGGGGCCATCTCAGAAGATGTATCTATTTGCTCAACAAAATTGATTTTTTAATTTAAAATTTTATGCAAACACTGTATTGGAAATTCTAATCATTTTGTTGATATCTTTAAGTTTTTTATTTTGGCTGGATTTAATGTTATAAAAAGTAATTGTGTGAGATTACTACTTATGGTACTTAGGGCGCTATCTAAAATATATATTTATAATTTTGCACGAAGGAATTTTGTTATGTCAGCAGCGTCAGTGTATGTTTATGTAGAATTTCACACCATGAAATCTTATGGATAGTATTTTCTAAAGGGACTTCAGGGTTCTTTGCAGAAGATAGATCTAATTTATTACATGACATAATTTTTTTGCTATGTCTGCCATGTACTTAGGCTTGGTTTTATGGTAGAAAGGGACAAGAGGTTTCTGCAATCATGGTTTTTGGCGATAGTAATGTAAGATATTATGTTATTAGGATATCAATGTTTGTCGTATCATGAAGTTGTGGCTGAGAAGTAGAAAAAAAGGGAGCAGAAAATAAATGAGACCTCTGTTAAAATGTCAAGTTTGACAGTATGCTTGACATGTGTAGAATTTCACCCCAAGGTTTTACAGGTGGTTAATATGCAATGGTGCAACTTGACCTCCTGTAATGGAGGTTTAATGAGAAAAGCTCGTTTTTCAGCGGTTTTATATCATGACAGTTGTCTCGTTTGGTGGTAGTTTTACGAAGGGTTCACACGTTGGAATAAGAAGTGTTATGAACGACATCTCAATTTACCACAGCTTGTTAACCGAGTGTAAGTATACATTGTAGTTATAAATCACGCAATGTAGTGCCCATGCTTATATGGGTGTCAAATTCATTTTAGGGTAGGATACAAAGTCAATGCAGTGAAAAAAGTACAACCCCTATGAAAGGACCATAAGGCCATTTTGACTACTTTTTGGTTGCCTCGTTAAAATTTTTCTTTTCTAATTCATAGTTGAGGTATTTCCTCATTGCCACTGACAAATTTATTACTGGATGCTACCTGAAATGTCTGACTATTTCCAATATCATATCCAGTTGCATGATTACTGCTGTTAGGTGTATCTAGTTACCTTTATGTACTGGTACAAATCCATTTTTTCGTATTGGACCGGTCCAGAAAAAACGGACCTAAAAAAATTTGGTGCACCGGATGTTGGACGTATTGGAAAATGAACAGATTATATGATCAGGCATTCACACGTTTCGGGGCTTACCGGGCTAACAGTTAGCCTTGTAGGATTTTAAAATGCCAATGGGAGTCAAATACTTCACAAAACAGATTTCTTTGTTGCGAAATGGACTATTGTTTTGAGTATTGTACGTTCACAGGTTCTCACATACTGAATCAGGTCCAGGTTCAGGTTCGGACCTTGACCTGATCCTCTGTATCTGAACCAGACCTGGACCTGAATCTTCTGTACCAGTACCCACCCCTACCTTTATGTCAAACCTTCATCAACGTCTCAATAAAGAGTTTTCTAAACTTTTTTTTCAGGAGAAGAGTCACAAGTCGTACCGTCCCCTGTGCGTGCTGACATTTCGGCTGAACTACCTTCTGCACGAGTTAGAACCCATGGGGTACCACCTGGTGAACGTGTGTCTCCATGCAGCGGTCTGTGTCGCGTACATGAGCGTGTGCTGCATGTTCGCCAGCCTCGGTACAAGCTTCCTCGCAGCGTTACTGTTCGCTGTTCATCCCATTCACACAGAAGCGGTAAGTAGTAGGGCTACATATATAATTGTAACATGAGGTACAGGAACCGGTACAGAGGTTTACATGATTGTATGTATCAGAACATTTTGACAAGTTAAAATGTGTTGTTCTGAAATTCGTTCCTTCTTTGACAATTAGAACGACCATTCAGTCTGGGGATAAAGCATGCTGCTTCTTGTACAATTATCTAGCACAAAAAATGGCCCGATGGCCCAATAATAGCATCTTCCTCCCTAGCAGAGTCAGTACTTAGTCACAAAATAAGCAAAAAATATGTAAATTTTAGCGGTAGAGTACTCATCTTCATGATCTGGTATTTGGACCTGTACTGAATCAATTTTCATTGTACTGTACCTGTATAGGTACTCTGTCGCATACAGTACAACTACCTAACAAGGAGCAAAAATCATGAATGGGTGTTATTGGGTTGTCTATTTTTTATCAGGTTTTCTTTTTTGTCCACCAGCCAAATAGGCAGAAAACCTGACAGTATATTGTGCTAATGTGTCTCTGACTGCATTGTTTTTAAGTTTAGAACAGGTGTTACAGGTGACAAGTTCTTGGTGTTACAGGTGACAGGTGTGGTGGGCCGTGCAGAGCTTCTCTCCTCCATCTTCTTCCTGACTGCCTTTAGATGTTACACCTGCTGCTGTAAATCTGTCAAACCTGCAGGTGGGTGAGCTTTATCCCTGTTCCAGGTGCTAAACACAACATATCTGTCCTTGGTCCTGAAAACACCATCCCTGTCCTTTGTGCTGAACACACCATCCCTGTCCCTGGTGCTGAAAATACGATCCCTGTCCCAGGTGCTGAGCACACCATCCCTGTCCCTGGTGCCGAAAATACCATCCCTGTCCCAGGTGCTGAAAACACCATCCCTGTCCCTGGTGCTCAAAACGCCATCCATGTCCTAGGTGCTGAAAACACCATCCCTGCCCTTGTGCTCAAAACGCCATCCATGTCCTAGGTGCTGAAAACACCATTCCTGTCCCAGGTGCTGAAAACACCATCCCTGTCCCTGGTGCTCAAAATGCCATCCATGTCCTAGGGGCTGAAAACACCATCCCTGTCCCTGGTGCTGAACACACCTTTCCTGTCCCTGGTGCTGAAAACACAATCCCTGTCCCTGGTGCTGAAAACACCATCCCTGTCCCTGGTACTGAAAACACCATCCCTGTCCCTGGTGCTGAAAATACCATCGATGTCCCTGGTGCTGAACACACCTTCCCTGTCCCAGGTGCTGAAAACACCATCCCTGTCCCTGGTGCTCAAAACACCATCCCTGTCCCTGGTGCTGAAAATACCATCCCTGTCCCTGGTGCTTAAAACACCATCCCTGTCCCTAATGCTGAAAACATCATCCCTGTCTTTGGTACTGAAAACACCATCCCTGTCCCTAATGCTGAAAACATCATCCCTGTCTTTGGTACTGAAAAAACCATCCCTGTCCCTGGTGCTTAAAACATCATCCCTGCCCTTGATGCTGAAAACACCATCCCTGTCCCTGGTGCTTAAAACACCATCCCTGTCCCTTGTGCTGAAAACACCATCCCTGTCTTTAGTGCTGAAAACACCATCCCTGTCCCTGGTGCTGAACACACCATCCCTGTCCCTGGTGCTGAAAACACCATCCCTGTCCCTGGTGCTGAAAACACCATCCCTGTCCTTGGTGCTAAAACACCATCCCTGTCCTTGTTACTGAAAACAGCATCCCTGTCCTTGGTGCTAAAACACCATCCCTGTCCTTGGTCCCTAGAACAACCTTCCTGTCCCTTAAAACACCATCCCTGTCCCTGGTGCTGAAAACACCATCCCTATCCCTCACCCTAAAAACAGCATCCAGTTCCTTGTGCTGGAAACACTATCCCTTCAACTGAAAATCCTGTCCTAGGTATTGAAAACATCATCCCTGTCCTTGGTACTGAAAGCTTTCTCCCTATCCTTGCGCCATTCTTGTTTCTTTAAATGCAGTCCATATTTCTGACAACAGTATTGCCGTCCCTTCTACTAAACACACCCTATCTACCCTAAAAGGCGCATTT
>NW_023365761.1:0-95554 GCF_000003815.2 Branchiostoma floridae
GAAATGTGCTGTTTTGAAAAACAACGTCTCTGTTCAGTGATGACTAGAGTGCCTTGATGTAAATGATTACTACAGTAACTGTACATGGTACATGTACTATGATTACTACCAACACAGATGAGCTAGCATTAAGATCCTGTCTATAGAGACCACCTGTACAGATAGGGGTTTACGGAAAAGGCTGGGCCTGGGCTGTCTACCCCTACTGCTAAAATAGCTTTTGTCCCAATGGGCTTTCGTAGGTCCAAGTAGCCTTACGTGATGGCCAGCCCAGGTAGACAGCCCAGGTAGACAGCCCAGCCTTTTCCGTAAACCCGTACAGATAGAACAGATTTTATTGGTCCCTATAGTGGTCTTCTTGAGCAAATTTAACTGTATTCTTGTTAAATAGAAGCACCAACCTTTCAGTTCACATATGGAATCTGGCAGCTTCTGTAGGTAGTTATCGTGGCATGACAGACGCGACAGCGCCGGAAGCTGACTGATGGAGTCTGGTAGCGTCGTCAGTGCGTTGTACTCCAGACACAGGTCCTGTAATGATGTCAGCTTACTGATGGTGCTGGGCACGGAGGTCAACTGCTGGCCATGGTCCTGTAGATAGAGACATTATCCTTGTAAGAACTTTTAAAGTAAGATTTTAGAGTACTGTGCAACTTTGTGGAGTTTTAAACTTCAATGCATATTTTGGAATATCTAAATCATAACTCACTGTTTTAATCACCAAATTTAAGTGAGAAAATGTGACAAAAACATATTAATTACAACATTGCCACACTATGTTGTATTTGGAGTGAAAGTACATTGAGATGATATTACTCTAACAGTTCATAACATATACTAAAGCAGAATAAACCAGGATTGCATGTTTCCAGCACCCACCACTCCTAAATCTGCTTGTTGAGATGGACTAAAATCCCCCCCCCCCTTGTCCAAAAATTAAACGTCAATATATGACACAAAAATGTGACTGAGTACACATTTTTGTATGCTGGCCATTGCCTCTGGAGTTTGCAATTGATTCCATAGGATTTTATTTAGAAATGATAACATTACACCCTATCCAATCAGTCACCTTATTTTTGCCAAATCATACTTTTCATAACCCCTTATCATATTACAAGAGGGCCTAGTGAAGTCCAGATAAGACTACATTCTACAGATTGGTGTTATTGCACCAAAGGTGTGCTAATATCTACACCACAGTGACAATTCCTATCTCTACTACACCCCAAGTCTTACCAACAATCCACGGTATGTACTTGACTTCCAAATGCAGAAGATACAAGAAGGAAAACGGTCAAACCAAGACATAAGGAAACCACTTGTAACAATCTCCATTAACTACAAGATTCTTAGAAATCCTGCAAAGTTAACTATCTTCTTCTTCTTCTTCCTCGGAAGCCCACGTTCATCGTGTTGAACATTATGGCTTTTAAGTACATTAACATTATGACTTCTTCTAGTACAACAATAAAATAAAGAAAAAAACAACACATGACCACTGCATGTCAAGAAAAAAAGATGTCAAAACTGTAAGATAATAGTTATAAACAGTGCAGTATCATAAAATTAATCTTTTTGGGGAAAAGTGATGACTTATGTGTCTGTATCTGCATCGTAGCGGTTATTGTAAACACACACAAAGTTCATTCCCCTTTAAATTGTAGAGTGAACTTTGTGAGTGTTTTTAAATGAAACTCTTCTGTAAGCTTTTTTGTTAACACTCACCTTTATCCATAGGGTAACCTATATCCATTGTTTCCAAAAACAGCATTTAGGGATCTACGGTTGACGGAAGATGGTTTCAAATTGCAATTATATATTGAAAATATTGCAGTTTGTATTCACTGGTTGTCGTCTTGACAATAGTACCTAAAAAGGCCTGTTTTCAAAGAACAACAGAAAACTGATATAGATATCTCATGGATAAAGGTGAACTAATGTTAAGCTCATCTTTTTGCACTTAAGTACAGAACAATGATCATTTCACATGATAACTGTCTACGATACCTATTTCACAGGTATCTTAGCAAACTCTCACCTGTCCAAGGAAGAGCTTCTCCAAGCTTGGTAGGTTGCAGATAGCTTCTGGGAACTTCTCGAAGACGTTTCCGCTCAACCCCAACTCCTTCAGCTTTCTCAAGTTGGCCACCTTGAACAAGAAATATTCATACCTTCAAGAACCAAAGTTATCAACTGAGGACAAATGTGTTCAAAACTTTGAATTTTCTTAGACCTATGATTTCGTAGAGTGAAATTTAGCACAGTAATATACCAGAGTGCCTGCAATTTAAAAAGCTTGTTGCTATGCCCCAAGGTTGTTCATACTGGCTATACAGATACAGAAGCTGGTGTATGTGTTACGCCAATACTGGCCGTACAGATACAGAATGATACAGAAGCCGGTGCGTTGCACTGAAGGGCAGTTGTACTGGCTGTACATATATAGATACAGAAGCTGGTATGCTGCACTGAAGGGCAGTTATACTGGCTGTACAGATACAGATATGGAAGCTGATGTGTTATACCGAAGGGCAGTTGTACTGGCTGTACAGATATAGATACAGAAGCTGGTGCATGGGATATGCCAAAAGGCAGTTTAATACACTGGCTGTACAGAGACAGATACAGAAGCTGGTGTGTTACACTAAAGGGCAGTTATACTGTAGAGATATAGATACAGAAGCTGGTGTGTTTTGACAAAGACAGTTACACTGGCTGTATAAATACAGATACAGAAGCTGGTGTGTTGCACTGAAGGGCAGTTATACCATCTAATAGTATAAAGATGCAGATACGCATACAGACCTCTTTCGGGATGTGGTACAAGTTGTTATCGTCCATCGCCAGGACCGCCAGATTACCCAGCATGCAAAGGGACACCGGCATCTCCTCAAACCGGTTCTGTGCAAAGTCGACAAACCGCAACCTCTGGAGACGCCCAAACGCTTTCGGCAGCGACTTCAAGAAGTTGCTCTTGGCGTACAACACCTCGAGGTTGACCAGCGCGCCGACTTCCTTCGGGAGTTTCTCGATCTTGTTGTTGCTGAAGTTGACCTCGCGTAGCTTGGCGAGGCGGCAGATGTCGGGAGGGATCTCCTTCACGTGGTTCCCGTGAAGTTCGAGGACCGCGATGTTTCCGAGCGCGCAGAGCTGCACGGGAAGGTGGTGGAAGAAGTTGTTCTGTAGATACACCTGGGATGAGAGGCAGAGGAGAGAACGTTATTTTTTGTTATTTCAAGGCTATATCTAACTGTGGTACATGTTATTTCCTTTGCATAATTCAAGTTAACGCTAATTCACATTTATCCGTGGGGTAACCTATTAAAACAGGTTATTTAGGGACATCAAGTTGACAGAAAGTAGTTGCAAAATTGTGAAAATATAATTGCAATTTAAAAACACTGCCGTCCGTAGACTGAATATCCTTAAATACATGTACATGTATATTGAAACAACGGATATATGTTACCCCGTGGATAAAGGTAGACACTTCTCTCGTTTTTTTCGTGTACTACCCCAAAATGTGTGACATTCTGTCGTTATAATCTATTCATTTTCTAATCAGTCCAACATCGAGTCCACTAATTTCTTTCAGGTCTGGCTTTTCTGGTCTGGTGCAACAATAACCCACCCCTACTGCCACTGTAACAGAAACAACAATGAAACTTGTGCCACAAGGTGAAAAACAATCCTTAACACACCTCTTGGAGGTTGACCAACTGGACGATCTCGTTGGGAAGGTCGTGTAGCTTGTTGCCCTCAAGGTCGAGGGTCGTTAGCGCGGAGAGGGAACACACGTGGACGGGGAGGGTGGAGAAGTTGTTGTTACGGAGGTGGAGCTCCTTTAGTTTGTTCAGTCGGACGGTGTATATGGGGAGATCAACAAGCTGGTTTCCATTCAGACCTGGGTGTAAACAACAAATATCATTACTAGCATTCATTTATCTATTTATTCATTTGTTCGTCTATGTCAATCCTATTCATCTTTTGTTGTTAACCCTCTCAGCACGAGAAGCCACTATCATGGCTTTCCCATAGGACACGAGAAGCCACGATCGTGGCTTCAGGTTTAATTCCGGCGGGAAATTCAAACTGACTACTGTGAAATGGGAAATTGGCAGAGTCTGCCAATCAGGATGCTTGTATCTTTGACCAACCAGAAGGGATCTAGCATTTGAGCCCTGTTTCTGAGGCCTCCAGCGTGTGTTTTGGCTTCAGTTTTCTACAGGTTTATTTAGTAAATTTAGCAGAAATGGAGACAGTTTGGTGGATAATTTTGTTGGAGGCTTACAGGAGTGATGACAGGGAAATCCTTGAGGGACAGCAAGGCAAACACCCAGCTGTTTTTGTTGAGATCAAATGAGCTGATATCACAGTGTCTAATGAGTTCTACATGCATGCTTCCTTGTTGTTTTTCTTGGGGCAGAAGGAGGTCCAGGTCAGGTCAGAGAGGTCACTGGTCCAAATTGACATTTTATATACTCTGATACCTGTTTCTCTACCCAAGTCATAGTAAATGGATTTATTTGACTCCCTGATATGTGGAGAACATCCAGAAAAATAATTTGCCATTTAGCACAAGGCATATTCATTATTTTAATAGTACAACTACAGGTGTGGGGAGGGGGGCACAACTGTTTATTGGGGTAACATTTGTTTGTCAACACTGAACTTATTTGAAATCATGCTTTGATTTTTAGTTTTTGGTCATTCTAACAGCATACCAGCATTGTGTATGTATGGTTGAGTATTTCTACATGGTTTTATGATAAATGACACAAAAAACTCTAGCCAAATATTTTCTTTTGTGAAACTTTTTTTGGGAGTGATGCAAATGTGTTTTTGAGTGGTTTCCATGACGATTGCTGTCCTCAGATTGATGGTATGATATTTATTTTGCTTGTTTTGGAAAGGCCATTCTGTGAGCTTTCCAGCAATATATAGTTTTCCTAATCTACTCCTTACATAACAGCTGTAATAATAATACACAAAAAGTACTAATTGACACCTGTATAGACTGAAATTATATGTCGTATATGGTATACAGGAAAAAATTTTATGACGTGTTGAGAGGGTTAAGAATGATGTGAATCTTGAAGTACTCATAGTAACATCAACTCTTACAATTCAACCAGGTGCAATAATACCGTCACATTAAAAAAAATTGTGCTGGTAACTGGTTATTCCGTTGGCAACTGCTCTGCCTCTTTGATTTAAAATTTTCTTTAGCTGAAAGTATTTCTATCTAGTTTTCCTAATTATGAAAAAAAGGAAGTACAAGTAATTATGTTTTTCTGACATTCTACTTAACTTAAAATTTTGTTAGGTTGGGTGCACCAGTGCACCTAATTCTAAAAATGAATTTCGAGCCCTGCTAAATGATTCGGCAAGACAACATTACCTAGGATCTCCAGGTTGAGAAGCCATTTCAGGATGTCTTCAGGCACCTGTCCCAGGTGCAGGTTGTGCAGCCGCAGCACCTTCAGCTGCCGCAGCTGTAACAGGTGCTGTGACAGGGAAACAAAAAATGTTCGCAATATGCTTGGTAGCACAAGACACAGTCATACCTGTACTAGACTCTATTATACATAAGGATCACCTGGCCATTAATATGCAGTAAAACCTGTACAAGTGACCACCTCTACATAAGGACCACTTAGATAACTTTCCCATTGATACAATCAAAAGAGCCCTGTATATAGTGACCACCTATCCACATGGCCCAGAATTTATTGTTCTCACTGTGCAAAAATAGGGCAAAGGTCAACAGTAATACAAAATATTGCTTCTGACTCCAAGGAGTCCAAAAAAATATGAACTATTTGTTGTCCTTTTGTGCCAGGCTAGTACTAGTACATGATAGTACCCAGGCTATACAATGTAAGATTTGTGTGTATCAAATAAGATTTGTGCGCTTCACACAGATAGTAATTTGCACGTTTCAAATAGGATTTGCAAATTTTTGATTTGTGCATTTTTCATAGAATTCCTGCAAATGTTCAAGCACCACTGGAAGAGCTCAGAGATATGATTATCAGTCTAGAATATTGCTTCTCAGAATGGACAAAACGTCACAAAATTGAATGGACAGTTGTCATCAGATTACCAAGACTGTGTCACAATTAAGGTCCGCTCACCTCGAGAGGAATCTTGAACTCAGGGTTATTGCTGACATCCAGACTCTCCAGATGACCTAGCTGCCCGACCTCGGGGGGAAGTGTTTCCAGGTCGTTACCATGGAGATACAGGGTGGTCAGGTTTTTTAAGAGCTAGAGAGTGGGAAAAAAGGACCTTATAACCACCAAGTACAATAGCAGCCTGGGTACTATACGGTTAGTAGCTCGCTCCTATGTTCGCTTCTGCTACCCGTCTGAAGACCTGCACATTTAAACTGGTGTTAATGAGCAAATTAACGATTCAGTTCTAGAGCTCTTGTTCAATGACAACAGGTCCTTCTGCAAGCAGACAGAGGGTGTTTCAGGTGTTGGAACGCAAAATAACAACAGCCTGAGGAGTTCAGTGGCCCCCTTATGCAATGAACCCCTTCCTTTGTTTCTATTAAAATGCTCTAAATAAAAGGCATTGCTTTTAGACTGAAATTATGTGTATGTGGCTCTGAATGGCAATACTACTTACAGGTTTGTGATAGCAAAACCTGACAGTGTACTAGGTATTATTTTTTCTCATGACATTTTTTTGAAAATGACACAAAATGGACAGGGGAATCCGAGAAAAAAATAAAATTGTTGAGGCCTAAAACAAACCTTGATGTTGTCTGGAAGTTCCTTGAGGTGGTTTTTCTCCAGATGCAGCTCTTCCAGGTCTGTTAACTCCCAGAGCCTGTCCGGTAACCCCTCCAACCCGTGCTGCCCCAGGTCCAGGAACAGTAAACGGTCACGTAACTCCGCCGGACGGTCGCGTAGCTCGCCAAACACCCACTGGACCAGCTTTTCGTGCAACATGGTGGGTGTCGGCGCCTCCAGTAACGCTGCAATGTCTGGCGTTGGCGCCTGAATTGCTATGTCTTTCTTGATTATCCTGGAAATCATAATCAAATGTTATCATTACAACTGCCCAAGAAACTGTCATGAACTTATCTGCAGTAGGCCAGAATATGAGTAGACAGTGTCAAGGAAGATATTATTAGAAAACTGGACTTGGAAAAAGCCAACCCCCTTGACAGAGGCAGATGGACAAAAGCAAACAGACCTAAACGACATCCCGGGAACAAAGGATAACCCGGATAGTGAGCGAGTGTGTACCAACAATTCTACACTGGAAGCCACATATTTGTATACTTAATGTAACTATATATATAATTTAAGGGTACTTGTAGAGAATTCTAAAACACCAAACCATTTACCATTCACTTAGTTGTAAAAACAGTCAATGCATAATTGTATAGCCCTTTGTCAAGTATGAATAAAAAGATGATTTTGTACCTTTCATTGCACTGCTAAATACTGTACATATGCATAGCTACTGCAGAGGCCAGCACCGTAGATATGGCCAAAATGCTTCCATACAATATATATACATGCAACATTACATAATATTATTGATGAATAAAACTGTCATATACTGTAAATGCTGAAATGTTCACGGTAGTTTTATGTTCACGTTTTTTGCGGAGGCCCCTTCATCGCAAACTTAAAGCCACCACGAACATTTACCCATCAAAGTATGTGGCTACCATTAACTAAACCACTGCGAACACTCCATTTTTCCTCTTACGAGAAAGTAAATCCCCGTGAACTTAAATGCATTTACAGCATCTAAGGTTTTAATTGTCCATATCTTAAATGAGTTAATGATCATAAAACACTAAGTTGACACAATTAGTTTAATAGCATGAAAGGTGGGTAATTAACCTTTGAAACAATACACGAATGAACATTTTTATCATCCTTGAAAAATGTCAAGCATTTGTTTAGCTAGTTGAGTCTGTAGATTTATTCTAACTATAAAGCACATATATTTTCTTTATTGCAACTCTATTTGAGTTTCTATTGTATACGATAGCAAATTATTCATAGATTCTTAGAGAAGCAGAAATTTCAATTTCAAAATGTCAAAGTTGCCATAGAGTTAGCAAAGTCGTGAAAGGCAACTATAATATTCCGTACGCTCTCATACCATTCGGGTTATGGAGAGGAAACATAAATTTGTCCTTTTTCCTCTCCCGTTTTAGTCCACAAAGCTACCATAGAGCCAACAACACGCCGTGGAAGGCAACCATAATATTCCGCCCCCCTCCCACTCTTACCCCACACACCAACAGTCAACAAACGCGACTAACATTCCGTCACACTTACTTTGGTTCTGGTTTCTCCTCTTCTTTTCCCTTCTTCTTTCCCTTCTTTCCTTTCTTCCCCTTCTCTCCTTTCGGGGACTTTCGTCCTCCTTTCGGACTTTTTGGCGGCATCTTGGAGACGTTTTCTCGCTTAAATCTCAGGGGTCAAAACTTGGCACTAAAACACTGGACGGAAATTCTATAATTTTCAGGACAAATACTTACATTATACTCACATTTTCTACAAAAATTAGAAATATTTCGCACTTTTTATGCCACGTCTGCGAAACCAAAGTTACAATCTACATTGCGTGACCATTTTAAAGGCCAGGAATAAAAGACAGAGGTGACAAAGACGAATATTTGAACAGTCGCTAAGGCAAAACCCTGGCGACGGCCGCCATGTTGGCCCTCACTTCCTGGGCTGCTCATTAGCATATTAATTAGGTTGTTGCTATGGTGAAGGACGCGGTGACGTAGCCGGCTGGGTCATACCATCCAGGTTACGAAGGGGAACGTTAAATCTTTTACCTTTTCATCTACCATTTACTAGTAGTTAAGAAAATATGTTTTATACGAAGATATGCCGACTGAAACACACAAGAAAGGAAGCCAAAAACTATTTCAAATTGTGCACAAAAATTTAATGACATTTATTTATTTACTTATTGGTTTGGCTGTTCGGGACACACAGCCAGGGCTGCCCAACTAGCCTATGGCTATTACAAAGGGCTAGCCCTGCTGACAAAAAACAGAGACAATACATATGGATTTGGACAGGATACTTATCAATAACAATTTTTCGAAGTTCATAAAGGATAGGAATGAAAACAAAATGACATCTGGCATCATTATAACCTATTGCTTTGGATACCTGTAACGTTATGATGTTAATCTTGCTTGCTTAAGGCAAGGAGGTGCAAATCAACCTTAAGACGAGTTAATCTACGTAAAAATATATATGCGCTTCGTACTTTAATATAACGTTACATACACCATATAGAAGTCACTCAAGCAACTGGACATTATTTTGGAAAGAATCAGACGTTTCAGATAGTACTAGTATACACTATCTTTCGTCAGTGGCACTTGTAGTATCCACTATCTTTTGTCAGTAACATGTTTTATACATGTTACGTGTCTTGAAACCAATATTAATTGTGTTATATGTTTTATCTTGTTCAGTCACCATGCCTAGCCATTGGTAGCCATACTCATAGCCTTCGGCTAGTTGGATAGCCCTGACTTCATGATCAGATACGGACTAACAAATAAATCAAATTAAATTAAAGTAACGAAACAAAGAGTCAGTGTACTAGAAACAATAATATGTGAAAAGTACACGCAATACTAATGTTGTAACACAAAGCTTAGATATTGAACACCGCACTTACGTTTCGAGTGTCCATAACAAGTTAAAACATGTAAAAGACATTAGAAATGTACGAGTACATCAAACAATGGTGACATGTGTGTAACGCTAGATTACCTTTATCTGTTGGGTGACCTTTATCCGTTGTTTGTTTTCAAATATGTTTAAACCATATTTTAGCGTTGTCCAGTTGTCAGACTGTGATTTAATGTTTTTTTTAATCATGCAGTTTGAAACCGCCGTCCGTCGACCTGATCCCTAAATACTCTGTCTTTAAGACCAACGGATATAGGTTACCCCGCAGATAATGTTACATACGAGGTGTGTGTACAATGTATAGAAGTAAGCTCATTAATATTTGTAAGCTAGGCGGTCAGGAACTAAGATAAGAGTGACGGTTGAGACAGCAGGGTACATCCAGTCAGGCGGTTTCATCGTTGGATGTCCCTGCGTACAGGAGGATGCATTGGCCTCGTTTTCGATCTGTCATGGCCGCCATGTTAGATAGGTGTGGATATGCCCTTAGCATTAAGACGTACACGTATATTTCCCCACCTCTGTCTCACTAACATGTCGAGATGTCGCACACCTCCCAACGAGTCCCTGGATCCGTGGTGTAGCACCACGGCATGGACTCTATGTCAGGGTTCCTGCAGTAGTTACCTACCAGGTCGTCATGGGGGTAGTTATGTGTTGTCCTGTCGATAGGGGGAAACATCAAAGAGTACATGTATCACCTTTTACACCCTCTAGATAATCTTATTCTTCTATTGTAGAGCTGAATCCGAATCGTAGAAACTCCTCAGTATATACCTCTGCTTAATAGGCCTGCTTTCTCACTCTCTGACGCTACACTGGTGGCAGCGGTGGGATTTTTCTATCATTTAATTGTAAGTGGCTTGGTGGCGATTACAAGGTAACTATACTGTTGTATCTCAAACAGATAAGCTCTGGGTACTATCCGCGATATCTCAAACAGGTCGAGAGCAAAAGTACCCCGTTTTGGATAGTTATGCGTTTATTCTATCCCAAACAAGTCGAACAAAATATGGACACCTTGGCGAGTGCGACCAATCTGGATATTACGAGACCTACATTTTCAATATATAATGGGACAGACACCTACCTCGTGTGCGCGTGTGGAGACTGGTCGGTCCAGGCCTGGCAGGTCCTCCCGCTACGGGTGACGTTTACTTCACCGCGGTAGTAGTGACCATAGCCGGTGTAGCAGGTCCCTTCAGAAAAGACACACATTATGAAATAATTGCATGGAAAAAAGACAGGGATCTTGAGACAGTTTAGGTCACTATATAAAAGAGCTTACTACTCCGGAAACGCGATGACGATAATGACGTCAGGAGTGAATCAAATGTGGCAAGAAGGCGGGATCCTCTAGCGTCACGGGTCAGAGAGGGTTCGTGGGGCTGAGCCATGCCGGTGACAGATTCCGTCTTCCTACCACCTTTGATTCACTTCTATAAAAGCTCCTTGGTTGGAACGAAGTATTATGGATTCTACCAACGAAGAAGAGCTTTCTTTTTTAAAGTATTGAATATTTTACATGGTCAACGACAGGCATTTTTAGAAAGTCAATTCATGATGCATTCCTATGGCTTTAAGGGCAAAGTGAGAACTGAATGAAGTCTTCTCAATCTTACGTTCGGCTGTGAAGCACGTGTCTCCTGGCGCAGGCGCTGGCCGAGTCACGGGATCAGATGGTTCGCCGCCATTTTGATTTTCAGTGCCCTCTTGTCCACCAATTTCTTTCTCGAAAGCCATTTTGTTAACTAGATTGGTGAGTCCCTTCATGTCAGTCAACATCTGCTTCTGCAACTGTCCGATTTGGTCTGCAAACGACACATTTCATTATTATCAATCAGAGAAGATATTCTGAACATCTATATCTTTGGTATAGTGTTTTGCAATTTCTAAATCATCGTTTCTTACTATTATTAAATAGTTAATTGAACGCATGATAAAATACTTACAATTTTTGACCATTCATGTAAATTATTCACGTACATAAAATATGTACTAATTATCATATCAGTATTAAAAACACTATAAATACACATGGCCTAAGACTGGGACTGAGTGGGTTGCAGCATGTTGGACCCAGGGACTGAGGGGGTTGCAGCATTTAGGACTGGACTGAGGGGGTTGCAGCATTTAGGACTGGGCTGAGTGGGTTGTAACACTACCCCCAACAGATGAATATTGATTCGCGAGTAGATGTCATCCATATAATCAAATCAACGTGGCCTAAAAGATCATGAATAATCAACAGATATATTCAAATGCTGTCAAAATACTCAGAGGTAAAAAAACAAACGTACTCAACCCGACGGTAATGACGTCATCTTTACTGTCTTCTGGGCATTTTTTGTTCAGCAGGGCTTTCATCTCGGACATCTCCTGTTTCGTCACTTCCGCTTCCGCTGCGATTTTGATGACGTCAGTCAGCGACACCGTTCCCGCCTTGCATACATCCTTCACCAGGTTTGTAGACTTGATGATGATACGCAGATTTGCATATATTAGGGGAATCGAAAGCACTAAGCACTAATTTACTTACAATGACAAATTTCACTACCTTATATGGAAGAAGAGGAACTTTATTGCGCAACGATCGTACACGGTACAATGTATGGCTAAAAAAGGAGAAACAAACTTATCATCCTAATTACTAAAAGTAAAACAAATATTAAACATAGTACATAATGTAGATTATGAATTTAGAATGAAATTTGACATCCTAATTTCTAGAACAATAAGAGCTAGCCTAAATCATTGATATTGTACTACAATCGAGTTGGGCTAATTATGGGTTTCGACATTTTTTCTTATGACAAAGCAGTCTTTTATACACTTACCTATTTTAGCATTGTGGGAGTTGCTCCATCTGAATATATGTGATAGTCAGTTTGCTGTTGAGATTGTGTGTTGGTGGATTGGTGGAGGGGGGGGGGTGTTTTCATAAAAATAGGTCCGGTTCAGTCCGGACCTGAACCTTATCCTGCTTATAGATGTACAGTAGTACCGTATATAATATTTTGGAGAATGAGAAATAATTAAAGGCCTCCGGGTAATGTTAAAATTGACTAGAATCATTAAATTAATTTGAACTTTATTTTCAATGCAGAAGGAGAAAGTGTGCTGTGCCTCCTAAATAAGTATAGTCATCGGGATTAGTGTTTACTACTGATCTATAGCTACTGGAATGAAATTACACAAGTAGGGTCGGATACAACGGGTACATTATCTTGTCGTTATTCACATAAAGGCACATTTTGACCAGGAGCAGTAGTTTCGTTATCAATCCCAGAGGGAGGTATGCACATAGCCGAAGTTGGAATTTTACCAAGTAGACAGAAAAAAAAATCACACTATTTGGGTAGCTTAGAACCCAGTAGACATCAAAGCTGCTCTCAGTCAAATCTTCCTGTGTGGCAAAACTGCCACCAGTCGCTGTATAGGACTGAATTTGTACTGTTTACGATTTTGCTAGCTTTCGCAGGCTCCACATGTCACTGGAAAGATAACTATAGAAATTAGCCAAATAGAAAGATAATACACACTCCGAAAAGTTAGCAAAAATAAAAATGAAAAAAAAAATTACTATAGTTGACGATCGCGACCTAGCTATTGGGACTATTTTGGGCTGGTTAACTCATCTGGTGTGTTTTCTGTCTATCATAAATGGTCAATTTCTACTAGTTTTTCAACGACATGTGGAACCTGGTAAATAGAGGTATGATTATGCTGGCGAAACATCTAATTGGAGATTATACATAAAATCAAGGTTTAGAGCTTTGGATATAACGGGTACTTACAATAATTTCGGATGCAGGAGCGGCGGCTGTCAGGGTTGCCACCGATACCAGTAGCAGGCAGATTGCGCTCGTCTTCATCATGTAATTCATTGTCGATCTAGCTAGTTGAAAGGATTTAGAAAACATTTGCTATGGTCACAATTGGAAAAAATGGGATGAATACCCTGTGGCTACACTGCGGACTATGATTGGCAAACGCCGGGCCTGGCTATACAGGTACAGATACAGAAGCTGGCGTATTACGCTCATAAGGGTGGTTATACCGGTACAGATACAGATAAGGATACAGAAGTCGATGTGTTACGCTGAATGGTGGCTAAACCTGCTCAGTGTGGTTGAAAAATACAGATACCACAAAACAACGAAATTTCCAAAATGCCTAATGTTGTAAGAACAAATACAGTCATGAACACAATTATCTATTTACTATTTACTTTGCATCGTGCAAACTTTACCTCTTGCGCTAGACACGAGGGCAGCTTCCAGTCCAAAGAAACACGTACGTTGTGGCAGTAGTTGTGTAACTGGACCACCATAGACGGTTTACTTCTGAGTGACGTGCGATAGTTTGTTGCATAGTATTTTTCTCCTTTGCTGATTATGAAAGAAGCAAACTGAATTTCCTGGCTATTCAAAGTTGCCTAATTACCAATTTGCTGACCCCCCTGAAAGAGTAATTCAATTTCGGTGCCCCAAACACGTTACGCAGACT
Source organism: Branchiostoma floridae (assembly GCF_000003815.2). NCBI lineage: Eukaryota > Metazoa > Chordata > Leptocardii > Amphioxiformes > Branchiostomatidae > Branchiostoma > Branchiostoma floridae. Next base: position 14,214 of record NW_023365761.1, read on the forward strand.
GAATGGAGTGTTTTTCTAATTAGAGAAGGGACAAGGTTCTGTAAAATTCTCAACCGGATTCCAAGCGTTGCTGGAAGAAACACACACAAACAAACAAACAAACAAACAAACAAACAAACACATACACGCATACAAACACGAACACACAGATATACAAGTAGTTGCCTGCCAGATTAGCATCTGTGCTATATGCAAGGTTTTGAAAGCGAGGTTCAGTGTCGAACGACATATTTGTGACGATGTAATGTTATATACTCGTGGTCTTTTATATGTCTTAAAAAACGACGTTATATCAATAAAAATAAAAATAAATTTTTACACTTTTAACAACTGGATGGTCCGTTTTGTCTTTGACATTGAATGGTTTAACCTAAATGGGCCCTGTGAAATAATAAAAGCCATACCGTCCATACAAACTGCTCTAACGTTACAATACGTAATTTCGACAAGAACACATTGACAGTGACCTTAAAACGATGCAATACCAAGCAGATTCTACGGTGCCATAAGATAGTATCAAAGCTGGCCAAGGAGTATAGGGCTAAGGGAGTCAAACGGGCTCCTCGGGTCGCATATACACTTAGTCTAGTACTCCTAGACCGGATGCACTCCTCTGCCAGCTTTTGATACTATCCTATGCTACCATGCGCAATTTTGTGGATGACATCCGTGCGCGCATTGATTTTCGCATGTTTAAAAAAACTGTGGCCACATGTGACCCAATAGTTTCGCTAGTGAATCTGAATTTTATACTTGCCAGAGGATCTGCTCAACAGTGTATGGTCAGGGCATTGGGGCACAGTGTTCTTGCTACCATATTTAAACAATAATTGCAACAACAAAAATTGTTGCGATGGCGACAATTGTCTCCCATAGGCTGGGAAATAATGGACTGGATGTTTAGTCCTGTGTTTTGATAGCATTTTCTTTGCTGGATTTTCATTTTTCGCCCGAACGCATTAGTCTTGGCATCACCAGAGGATATCATCCATAAAATTAAGTCTGTGTGGCCTAATTAGATAAAACATGACAAAGGGGAAGCAAAAACAAGTAATCTGCTGGGGTTTTAAAGGTAAGCGTAACCTTTGTCCTTATTATATTTCCTATGCCCCGTACCTATGCCCCAAAAGCTGGGAAGCAACTCCAGCTTGGAAAAGGGCACGGTAACCTACACCACGTAATTACATAAAACACGCACAAAAGAAAACCATAAACAAGTCATCAGCTTGAAAATTAAGCGTACACTTCGTTTCACATGACCCAAATAAGTTCATTTGCAAAATTATCTGAACTCACCTATCCGTAAGTTGTGTGTTAATGTTTACGCGTACGTATTACCATTGTAAAGCCACGTTGATTGGAATTTTCGTTCGATCCCAATGAAAAGTTTTCGTATAAAGCAGCTGTGAAATGGGCATATATGCCATAAAATGAGCATATATGCCGTGAATTGAGAACATAATATCTGAAAACGGATACAGATGTCATAGAAGTAAATTCCAAAGTCAAGGAAAAATATGTGAAAGAACAATTATGAAAAAAAAATCTGTTCTTTGGTATACCGTACTCTGTGTGTATAGTCATTTGTTCAAGATTCCTGACCACTTAGATTTCATACTGAAGGTAATGTGCATAATTTCATACATACGGGAAGAAGACATGCCAAACTAAGTATGAATGCAACATTCACAAAGGGATCGTGAGATACAGCTGCGAACAGCATAACACTCAACTAAGGGTACCAGCTGTCGACGGAGAATGTTTGATAGCAACGGTTGCCATGTAAAAACGTTTGTTTGATAAAATGTTTTTGTTGTTATTGCCAGCAAAGATAATGCAAAGTTCAAAGATTTTATACTTTGTTTTTGCACCAAACGCCTTAGCATGGGGCCCGGCTTGAGGTGCTCCGAATGATATTTGACCTAAAATGGCGGCGCCAAACCCAAAACTTGTGTATACTCCGTCAGGAGGTGACCTTCCTTTCCGAAGTAACTAAAAAGGTAAAATTTGCAAACGGATACATGACGTGTACCTTCACATGGTCGAGCCTAACAAATGTATGCTCTGTATATTCTTGTCCAGGTCGTTGACCCTATTTGTTTGGAATGGAAGAAGAAACAGCAAAAACGAGACTTATATACATTGTAAAACCGTGCTTTATTTACTTTCCCTTTTGAGGTACAGCAACAACAAAGCACTACACACTTACATGACGTAGGATAGATCTTAAATTTCCATCAGATTAAAACACACAAAAACATGTTCGATACTTTTATGACTACCAATCCGATGGCTACGTAGATTGAAAGCACATTGATTAGCCAAACAGAACACAAAAAAATATTTTAAAATTATCTTCATCGACGAAACTACCTAGTATCAATCCACTACAGTTCTAAGGTTCTAAAATATTATTGAGATAGATAAAAGTAGATAAAATGATCATGTAAAGTTCTGATGAGACAAAACCTTGCCATGCTTTGTGCAACGTTACAATACTCATTCGACTTTCCCCCGACTTATTATTATAGTTTTCACATCATAAAACCATTTCCAGCTAGTTCTCTGTAAACCAGAGCCTCCTAGCGGTCGTCGCACAAAGTGTCTCAGGGGAGCAATCGTCATTCTATTCTAAAGACACATCGTATACTGAGCACTGAAACGGATTTTTATCATGAAAGTATTCTGTAGCTTTCTTCGCTGACTTCTTGAAGTGCACGGGCGTTTACATTTTTGGAAGGAGCACTGATTTCTGATGTCTTTCTTTCTAAGGTGCACGTAACGTAACGTTAAACCTGATCGGCTTTTAACACAGAACCCGACACATCGCCTCCACCCCCCAAAAAGTGAACGCTTGCGACCCAAGAAATCTGTGAAGGAGGCTAAGAGTATAGACCACAGGAGCTACCACTGTTTACACAAGCGGAACCCAAACTTCCCACGTTGACAAAGTTATACAAAGGAGCTAAAAGTTATCAATCTTGATAATAGTCTCCTTGGTTATACTAACATGTTACTAAAGGACGTTCTTTTTTTTACTGAATTACTAACTACTATTTGACTACTGTGGGTCAAGTTACTTTCTACTAATGGTAAACAAACTTTTCCCTTCTGCCATGGTACTCCTTGTCGTTGAAGCAGAGGCGCATGCGCTCCAGCTCCTCGTGGCGATGCTCCTCGAGGATGGACCAGAGCGATGACGTCATGGCCTGTTTTCTCCGCAGAATCTCACGAGACTCGGCGCGCAGGCGTAGGCACTTCAGGTGGATCAGGGCGTTCAGCTCTCTCGCGTTGGACCCGAGGACATCATCTAGCATACCTGGGAATAAAACAGAGCAATCAGTATTTGTCTCGTCACGAAAATGCAAATGACCACGTGCCAAATTGCCTTGCTTGATATGATGCAAGTGTCAGGCGTCAGGTGGTAATCAGATAACGGTCTTTTCTTGTGGCGGTACCAGAATGGGTCGATTGACGTTTAACGTTTAATCTGACTATCTGGGTGCCAAATTTGCATTTTCGTGACAAGACAAATGCGACAGTAACCCAACCGTTGACTGCAACACACATCGCCTCTCACCCACCCAGATCAATAATTTACCCAGGTACACCCATGATACAACTGATGACCCACTCCGGAGTCCCATTCTTACTACAGACCCATGAAATAGCCATGCCCCAGACACACCCATGCTACCAGAGACCCATGCATACCAGACGTTGCAATGTCCCTGACCTAACCCGTGTCCCTGACCCACCCATGTTCCTAACCCACCCATGCCCATAACTCTTCCATGTACATAAATCACCCATGGCCCTAATTCACCCTTGTCCCTAACACCCTGTCCATAACCCATAAATGACTTTACCCACCCATGTTCATAAACCTACCATCCATGTCCATAACCCCCATATCCACAACCCACCCATCTATGCCCCAAAACCACCCAACTATGCAACTAGGGACCCACCCATTCATGTCTCTGACCCACCCATCTGTGTCAATAACCCACCCACTCATGTCCCACTCATGATGACGAAAGCGGTCTTCGTCGACTCGACGGACGAACAACATGTCCCTGACACACCCATCTATGTCCATAACCCACCTATAACCATAAATCATAACCCACCTATGTCCCGGGCCTCCGTGGCCAACACTGGTTGCAGCCGTGTGGTCAGTTCCTCCGCCATGTTGAGTCCTACCCTTTGCGGCAGGGAGTAGGTCCAGTACTCGGACCCGAAAAGCGCCATCTTGCGGTAGTGCGGGTTCAGCACCACACCTGCATGACTCACGACCTGCGGAAACACGGATATTTATTGATATTTGACCGCAAGCTTTACTTTTTGTACTGTAGGTTTTGCGAGGTCATGGCTTTCAAAGTATCATCAAAAAGAAACAAACTCTGCCGAAAGGGGAGAATGAGAGAAGAAGAAAGGGAAATGGAAGAAAAGGAGGCAATTTAAGAACCTAAAACTAATCCTGTACCAGTTTCTCTCACTAACAAGATGGGTATACTTCCACTGGTGACAGACTGGAGTGTGGAACCCGATCAGTAGAGATGGGAAAGAGGAGGAAAAGGAGGAGAGATGAGTGGGGAAGGAGTAGAGAAAAGCCAGGAGAGAAAGGAGAGCGGAGAGAAAGGAGGAGAGATGGGAGAGAGGGAAAGGAGGTGAATGAGAGAGTAAAGGGAAAGGAGGAGACATGGGAGAAAGAAGAGAAGGAAAATGAGGAGATATGGGAGAGAGGAGAGAAAGAAGTAGAGATGGGAGAGAAGAGAGAAAGGTGGAGAGATGGGAGAGAGGGAAATGAGGTGAAATGAGAGAGAGTGAAGGGAAAGGAGGAGAGATGGGAGAGACAAGAGAAAGGAGGAGAGATAGGAGAGAAAAAGGATATAGGAGAGAAGAGGGAAAGGTGGAAAGATGGGAGAGAGGATATAAACGGGGAGATATGGGAGAGAAAAGAGAACAGATGAGAGATGGGAGAGAAAAGGGAAAGGAGAAGAGATAGGAGAAAGAGGAAGATAGGCAGTCCTGTCGGTACCTGGTCCGCAGCGAGCGCCATCATGACTCAGCCAGCTCCCGCATTCCCCTGAAGGGCCGCGACCGTCACCTTACTGCGCATGCGGAATATCGCCTTCACCACGTCATCGATGGCTGTGATGTTAGCCCAAGATTCGGCAACGGCACATTCGGCATTCTCATGATGACGTTCAGGTGGATCCCGTTGCTGAAGAAGTTATGCCTAAATATGGTAGACATCAGACGTGTTATGACCAAATATGGTTAACGTCAGCACGTTATGCCTAAATATGGCAAGTATCAACATGCTACACCCAAACATGGTTAATATCAACATTTTACTTAGGAGAGAAAGGTGAGACTGATAAGTTGATAAGGTAGGGAAGTAAATTTGATGAATTAATGAGTTAGTGAAGTAAAGTTCATTAGTTATGTCGAACTCACCGCCCATCAACACCACTATGGAACAGTATGGATCGCCAAGTTGATAAGTTAGTGGAAGTTGATAAGTTAATGAGAACGTGAAGTGGAACTCATCCACCCATTGGCACCACAATGGAACAGCCCGAATCCTGTCCTACCGTCACAAGATTGATAAGTTTAAGTGAATAAGTTAGTAAATAAGTTAGTGAAGTTAATGAGTTAATGGGTTAGAGATGTCGAACTCACCCGCCCATCAGCACCACCATGGAACAGTCCGGATCTTGTCCCACCGTCACCATGTTGCTAAGTTAGTGAAGTTGATAAGTTAATAAGTTAGTGAACTCACCCGCCAATCAGCACCACCATGGAACTGTCCGGATCCTGTCCCACCGTCAACAGAACCCGCTCCAGCCTCCTGCACTGCTCAGTACTCATGGCGCCGTTGTAGAAGTCGAAGTGCACGTAGCAGACTCCGTCTCGGCGCGTCGTCCAGACGTCTTGGAACGTCTTGGGTCTGGTGCCGTAAGGAAGGGGGTCGCAGTGGTTGATGGGAAGGGACGTGACGTCAGCAGACGGAAGGACAGATGTAGCGGGAAGCTTCAGACTGGTTTTCTTGGGGGAAGCCTGGGGGGGGGGCAGAGTATCATAGTTTAAGCACGTTATAACATACAACGGGTGTACAGAAAGTGTGAAATTGAGGGAAATGGAACGTTTCATTTTATTTCGTTTCATTTAGCACTTTCTGTACACCTCCCACAGCACTAATCGCTAAGGTTAGGGGTGCACCCCGATCTTAGTGGATCAATGGTTTCCATGGGGGTTCCTGGAATAAGAATAACAATAAATCTAAGAGGGCACTCAACAGTTTTATGAGGGTCAGCAAGGGGGGTCCCGAAAACGATTTACGCTAAATTCAGAAGAACCCCCTACGACTTTTACGCTAATCAAGGAAGGCAATTACACTAAATTCGGTCTACTCGCTACGAATTACGTAGATAAGACGGTTTTCCCTACGAGTTACCGGAAATGAAAATAGGTTGCCTACGCCTTACATAAAGAGCATGCAGACCACCTTTTATCCGTAATACTTTATGTACCCGCGTCATAGACCATGGGTGTCACGAATAGATATTACGTTCTGCTACCTTTTAAGAATTCTCATGACATGAGACTTCACCTTGAGATGTGAGATCCAGACGGCGTCTCCCCCTCCGCACGCCACAAGGACGGCGCCATTCCTCTTGGCGATGACGTCACCAGGGATGACGCGCCATGACAGCTCCTTCTTCAGACGCCGCACTACGTCAGCGTCGCCTTCTGCGCATGCGCCAAACAGCACAACCTCGTGCTGGTGCAGGTGACCTCCAAGACATACTTCAAGACAAATCACATCAATGACAAAGTAACAAGAAAGGCAACATTTTCGAGAAAATGCAAGATGTAACTCGCCCCCATAAAATGAATGTACGGAACGGCGTCATACCGTTTGCCACAAAAGAAATATGATCTACATTGCTTATGCAAAGTAGACCACCATAAGCATAACCCACATTCCATGGTATTCACCTTCCTTATACATTGAAGTATTGCATACTACACCAGGACAAATCCTTAGTGGAACAACCTCTCTGCCCACATTGTTGACGGTCCCTCACTTTAAGAGCTCGCTGCTTTTATCTCACACGCCACGTAGTTCAGACGCTACACCTCCACTTGCCTCCATCAGGCCTCCATATGGGGTTGTGGGGATCGTAGAATTGGGCAAAAAAGTCGAGAAATTGGCCAGGGGAGTCATGCGTTCTCAGACTGTTAGAGACTACGCCTCCTCCGTCTGCGTGATATTCCTACCAGGAAGTTTGCAGACTATTGACTAGAACTGGAATATAAAATGGTACACAACAACCCTACAACTGACCTTGCTCTTGCAGACGGAGCACGCCTAGTGCACCTGGCTGGGAGTCGCAGGCGCGCACAGCTCGTGCAACGTCCTCTGCTGGCAGTGCCCAGTCGACTTGCCGGTCCTCCACTGTCAGTTTCCGCCTCAGCTCTCCTGTCACCTGCAGTAAGGAAACAATCAGATACGAATCCAGAACACTTACAGGTAAATGTGCAAAAGTTAGGTGTGACAGGTCGTTCAGTCCTCCAAATGACAGAATATGTACATTTTGCAACGATAGATGTGTAGAGAATGAAGTACATTTTCTTTTAGAATGCCCACTATACACCGAGATGCGCACATCTCTCATAAATACACTACAACTAGATAATGAATATGTGTTTTTAAGTAGGGAACAAATGTTCAACTACATTACAACGCACTTGAAAAGATTTGTAAATTTGTTCATACAAGTTTCAAAAAGAGAGAAGAGACTATGTAGATTTTAGATGATATAAGATGTAACCTGTTTCACGTATACTTAAGTTATCCAACCCAATGCCTTTAGCCCATGTTGGGCAGGAATATGCAATAAAGATCATTGTCATTGTCATTGTCAATATAACCAGCTGCTGCCGCGCCGCGTGCCCGTACGTGAAGCTGGTGTGTACATGTTACGCCAGCTATATAAATTCCGATACGGAAACAAAAGCTGGTGTGTAAAATACACCCAAGGGCGGCCATACCGGCTAAATAGACACAGATACAGAATCGATTCATGCCATTAGAACTGTCATCATTAACTTCCGAAAATAATTTCATCTGGTTGGTAACACTAGTTCACCTATATCCGTGGAGTAACCTATATTCGTTGTTTAAAAAAATGGGTATTTATGGGTTTATGAAGTCGACGGACGGTGGTTTTAAGTTGTAACATTTTCTTAATATTTCACCGCCTGTCTACTGGACATTTTTTGATACCATGTTTTTAAAAACAACGAATATAGGTTACCCCGTGGAGAAAGGTGTGTGTCTGTGTACGAGTGGGAATTGGTGAAAAGTCACATCTATAACCGTACCTCAGAGTTTGTGTAGTCTAGCGGGGTGGGGGGCGCATCTCGCTCAAAGGCGACTAGGGCGTGCAGCACGGCCAGAAGCGCCGCCTGGGTCACCTCCTTGCCGTACAGACTGGACTTGGTCGCCTGGCGGTTCAGTGGAAATTTGCAGGTGGCCCAAATGTCCCCCGCGTCCATTTCATCGTCAGCTTGCAGTACCGTCACGCCCCATTCGGTGGCGCCTTCCTGCAATGTAAACAGCGCAAGAAAATAAAACAACCTATTCTAACGTTAGAAATTAAACTTTCATGATTATAACCGTTGGGCTGATTTTGACAGCCATCTTCAGGCAAACACTGACACACAACTTTAGCTCGGTGTTTGGCATTTACCTATTTATACAATCCCACCGCTGTCACCAATTATTAGGTTTAAGAGAGGGATTACGGTTGTGGTTCTGGCAAGACTGATCAGGGCCCTGGAAGGTCCTGCATTTATGGAGCTTAATCGCCAGGTGTACTCAGCATCAAGAAGGATGCACATTGCTGCACTAGTAAACACGTCTTGTCCTGTTTACATGAATGATGGCCCTCCATGGAAATCAAACTTTTAAATATTTGAAGGAGCCCTAAACTCCACAAGAGAGTGTTATTATCTAATAGATGTTAATTTTAGGAAGTAAAACAATCCTGCTATATCATATTCTACGATAAAATACCTCATAGTTTCGCGTAACGTTACATAAAAAACTTCAGTATTGCGTTCAACTCTCAAAGTTAACTCTCAAAGTCTTTCTCTAAAAAATAGTGAGATTGGGCGAAAAAAATTTAAGTAAACGAAAACAAGATGGCTAAAATTTCCAAATATACGCAATAAACATTGTGTAAAAGAACGAGAACTGAAGCGACGAAACATGGTATCACAGCCAACAAGGCATTCATTCCTGCATTCAAGATGTGAACTAGCTAGTAAGTAAAGGTGACGCAAGTGTGGTAGACTGGTATCACCAAGGAGGTTAAAATCTTTGCTTTATAAATAAACCTCGCGTAATAGACCAGAAGACTAGTGAAATTTTCCAAAAAGGTTGCTGATTGTGAATACATTGATATTGGAAAACTATTGGGAAATGGCACTTCCTTCTGGAGTTTAGTACCCTTTAATTGGTCACTCTGTTAACTAAATATGAAGTAAATAGATAGATAAATTGATAAAACCCCACCTTCAGCGCCCAGTCGATAGAGGAGGGTCCCCTGTCCCCCGGGATGCCCGGATGCACGATGAGCACGGGTCGGGCGGGGTTGTTGTAGAGCCCGGGCGGGACCCGGCGGGTTAGGAACGGGCACAGCACCAGGTCCGGCTGGTCTGTCTCCACAGCCCGCGTCATCTCCTCGCCACGTGGGTCCTCGTGCACCGTCACGTGATGCCCACGTGACACCAGCTCCAGGTACAACCGCTGGGACAGCCCGTTGAAGCCGTTACACAGGAAGGTGATTTTCAAAGGTTTTCCCGCCATTTTTCTCGGATCGGGGGCGGAAAAGTCAACCCACGGGAGGGGGGGGGGGGACTGAGGTCTGCTTGCCGAGGCTGCTGGGATGCCGCCCCGCGTGATGGTTGCTGGGATAGTTTAGAAGGCAAGGCATGTTGGGATGCCTGTCGCTGTGGCTGCTGGGATGCTGTCCACGGTGACTGCTGGGAAGGCGTTTCGCTGCAATGGCGTCGCGGCTACGCGAGTTGTGACCTTCTGCAGGTACGACACGAAGCGCCAGGCGGCGCGGCTGCTAATGCCGGTGACTCTACTGATCATTTTTCCTGAGATAAAAAGAAAAGATTGCAAAGAAGACAAAGTTGGAACGGGAGTCACTCAGTGTCAGCAAAAACTTTATCTTACGCTTGCTGTGAATGAAAACTTGCGAGGGTTTGAATTATTACGTTGTTACTTACTACATTTGAAAATTTTGAAAATGGGAAACGGAAATTATTAGGATTTGATGTGACACGGGCACACTTACCTCATATGCCCTGTGAGTAGTTGGTGGGGTCACGTGGTCTTTTGGTTACGTGTGCAACGCATGCCGAGTGCGTGCCGACAGTCGTTTTTTTGTCGGTAAATCGCACTTCGGGTACCTTCTGCATCCGTCGGAAATCTCCGTCGGAACATTCGGCACCCACTCGTGCAATCCCGGGTACAACGTACTCAAATGTCGGGTCACACTCGGAACACCAACCCCGGCAGTTCAGCCCGGGCGATCCGACAACAATACCTTGGCCTACCGCCTATGGACTGACCTCACTCTTGGACCTCTCTCTCATTTTCTCCAAGACTTACGGACTTGCGGTTTTCGGCGTCATATTCGTAACAAATCTACCTACCTGTAATATTAATATGATTTTTGTTAAGACTTGTCGAAATTTTTCTAGATTATCTCAAAGTTACGACATACAAAAATGGGGAACGTATCCTGAAAGTGCCTCTGTTTCGGCGAATTTTCTACAAGTTTTCGCCAGAGAAAGATATGGTGCCTTCCTTTTACACCCCTCTAAGGTTTCTACATAAAAAGCAATTGATGGCACATGTTTGGACATGTTTGAGAGGCAAAGTTTCGCAGGAATTTTGAATCGGCAAATCGAGCCGCCATTTTCCTAAGTGCCGCACATGAGGCGTTTTGTCGTGAATGGACCAGACCAAATTCTCACAGGTGTGTGCCCGTGTGTGAGGATTTACGAAACATGTTAACAACACAGGAAGAACTACCCACAGCTTATGGCGATCAACAGGCACATAAACAACAAGAGATGTTGAAACAAATACAATAATGGTCTCAATCTGACCCCATAGGTTGAGTACGTAAAGCCGACTGACTATCTTAGAATGTACAGCACATGTACGCGTATACGGTAATGTATATTCAGTCTATCTGACAAATTTCTGCTAATTTTCCAACAACGTTTGGATTTCTATGGCGACTAAAAACGATTTGGTTCTTTGTGCGAGGAGATTTTATCAGTAACGCTAGTTCATCTTTTTCCGTAGGGTAAACTTTATCCGTTCCTTTCAAGAACAAATAATTTATTTAGGGATATCAAGTCGACAGATCTTCTTCTTCTTTCGGTTAGGCTGCCAACCTCATCTTTTTGAGGATTCTGCAGCCGTGGCAACATGGAGAGGTTCACTGCGCAGGCTGAGGGGGATTACATTTTGGATTTAAACATAGACAAGGATGGCGATAGCGCCACCTCCGCTGGGAGGCCGTTCCAGTCTCTAATTGTACGTGGGAAGAAGGCATTTTGCCTAAAGAAGGCATTTTGCCTGGAAGAAGGCATTTTGCCTGGAGGAAGGCATTTTGTTCAGATGTTGTTCTTTAACTGCAAAATCTTGAAATTGGTAGTTATTTGAAACTACCGTCCATCGAATTTATTTCCCTGTTTGGAAACACAACGGATAAACGTGAACTAGCGTTAACAGAAAAACTAAAAGAGTTACCCTCGAAGCATAAGTTCCTGCTATTTTGGATGTGTTTGTAAGTGTTTTTGTTGGGCTTTCTATTTTGTATTCGTTTGTTTTCGTTGTGTCCGCTGGCCAGCGAAAAGCGCCTAAAAACGAATCCCTACAAACTCGGAAACGAACCTCTGCTTGTAGAGTAGGAGGACAAAGCCAAGCAGATTCTACGGTAGCATAAGATAGTATCAAAAGCTGCCAGAGGAGTGAAGCCTGCTTTGGCTTAGGTCACATTTCCAAACCGGGGCCCGACCGGGATGTTTACAGAAACGAAAAATTAAAATGTATGCCTAGAAATGTATATTTCTATGTCTTTTATATGTGTATTTCTATGCCTTTTATAGCGCTCTTTTCCCTCTCGAAAACTGCACGGCCGGGCCTCGGTTTGCAAATGTGGCCTAAGCCTTAGAACAAAAAAAATCTTGTCTGTGTTTCGCTACCGGGACAATTTGGCTGACTACACTCCTTGGCCAGTTTGGTACTATCCTATGATCTCCAAGCAGATCCTACGGTAGCATTAGGTAGTATCAAAAGCCGGCGCAGAGGCGTGAAGCCGGCTTAAGAGTGAGTTTTGCTACCGGCAAATGTACACCTCTTGGCTGACTATCTCCTGGCCAGTTTGCTACTATTTTATGCCATTGTAGGATCTGCTTGGAGATTAGGAGATAGCATGCTGTGATCGTAGCGGGTGTCAGAATGTCATTCACACCTAAAACCTCAAGTGTTAAAGACACATTTGCATCAAACCCACGCGCGCGCTGTAGTTACATGGCCTTTGTTCATTCGTACAAATTCAACATGGACATGGTTTATAAAAACTTGTCACATAATTTGTTTTGATAATGACTTTTTGCTTTAAGATGTATCTAATAAGTGGGCAATTTTAGCGATTTGAAGGATAATTCTATTAAAAAAACTTGAATAGAATTAGACATAGAATTAGAGAAACCCCAAGCGCTTCACGCCGGCGACTTGGCCGACAAATTTGGTCAAAAATAGTCCTAAATTTTACACACGTTTTCAGGGAGAAATTTAGGTTTGAATCTAAGAATCTGTACTATCAAATTGGTAAGAAGAAAACTCATGGATGGCTTAGAACATGGAGCGGTTTTCCAACGAAGCAAACAAAACTAATCAAATGAAATTTAAAGCTGGAAGCGATATAATTTGCAACCCCAAAATCATAATTACACTACATTTCTATAGCAAATCTTTAGTAGTTTGCAGGCCATGATATAAAACACAGACCATCTTACGAACTGTAGCATTTTCCAGACTTACCTCTCTCGTTCTCTTAGACGCAGCGTCCTCAACTTCTCAACACCTGGCTCAAGACTGCCCAGAATGCACTAAGACAATGGGTACTGGGTCTAATGTATTCATCCGCGACGCTGGTGACGCAGGCACAGGAAGTAGTGCGGGAAGTATTCTTACAAAATGAAGATCGCATGTAGAGCGATTCCAAGTGTAAACCGTGCTGTGTGTTGTAGGAATATGTCATATTTGAAACTGTACGATTTGAATTGTGTGATTATTTCAGATTGTGTTTAAACGAGGATGAAAGCTCATGCGCCTCTGACGGGTGAATTGGCTGCAGTTCAATGGACCTCCGCAGATCGAGCGCTATTTCATTCCAAGATGCAAAACCTGTGCCATTTTTAAATATGCAATGGCCAGGTGAACTGGATCTGTCTGGCATTGTCCAATCAGCAACACCTGTGGTACCTAGGCCTGTAATAAGAGAGTCACCAATAAACAAATAGCAAATGTCTCGACCAACTACGACTGCGTTTACAGGACATATATGTACAAGAATGGCATTCTTCTATCCAGAATAACTCAAAACTTTCCATTTATTATACGCTAAAGGAAAGATACGGACAAAAAATACCTTTCAAATATACACAGTTTTGAACTTCGTAGAGCAATCACAAAACGCACAAGCGCAAAGCTGTTCACATTACTTTTCGCTTACTCTAAAGAATTTGCTACTCTCTGTTCGATAGATAAATTCAACTACATTCTGGGAGGCGATAACCCTTACTGTGTACAAGTAGACAAATATATCCACGACTGCTTATACCGTACAACCAATAGTATAAATGAGATGCCAGACCCAATATGTTGATTTATTCATACCTGTAGATATCCATATATGTCTGTTTAGTTGTACTGTAAGTGGTTGTTATAGACCTTACGAAAGTCGCTGTACTTTTGTCGTGTCAATAAAGATTCCACATCTCCCACATATTGATGGTGATGGTTTATTGCGCAACAATTGCATCGGTGACAATGTATGGCAATGTATAGATGACAAAAGTTACAGTCTTGTGCTACACATATACTAGTGGACTATATCGTGTGGAATCTACGGTAGGTAATAAAGGGAACAATTACATACATAAGATTGAGTATTTCTATGATACTTTGCGACCTACCTACCTACCTACCTAGTCCCTTGACCTCCAGGTCGTTGGGGGGACAAGGCAGACATGAAGATAGAGAGTTGCCTCCAGGTGTATCTTTCCCTAGCCAGGGTTAGTCTCTCCTGTAGGCTGAGGCCCGTCCAGTCAGTGATGTTGTCCTGCCAAGCTTTGCGTTGACGTCCGCGACGACGCCCTCCCTCTACTGTTCCCTGCAGGATTGTCTTGGCCAGGTTGTTGTGTCTGGTAACATGCCCAAACCACTGCAGTTTGCGTCTTTTAACTGTCCCTAAGATTGGTTCTTGAGGGCCAACAAGGTCGTGTACCTGTTCCCGCACATACTCGTTTGTGATGTGTTCATAGTACGAGATGTGAAGTAGCTTCCGCATGCACTTCATCTCAAAGGCTTGGATTTTTCTCTCTGAGGATGCCAGAAACGTCCAGGTCTCACACCCATACAACAGTATGGACACAACTAGGGTCTTGTAGAGCTTGTACTTGACAGTAAAGCTGATGTTGTTGGATTTCCAGATCCTGGACAGACGAGCCATTGCAGATGTTGCCATGGCAATCCTCTTCTGTACTTTTGTCCGACTGGTACCATCCTTTGTAATAGTCCCTCCCAGATATGTAAATGTTTCCACCTCTTCCAGTTGTTCCCCATTCATGAAGATGACCGCATGTGTTTCGTCCCTGCTGTTCACCATCACCTTGCTTTTCTCGGTGCTGACCTCCATGCCAAACGACCCAGTACTCTGTGTTAACTTGTCTGTAAGGTCTTGGAGTTCAGTGTTGTTGCCAGCGAGAAGGTCGATGTTATCTGCAAAGCGGAGGTTACAGATGCGTCTGCCACCAATAGAGATGGAGGTGTGGTGATCATACAGTGTGTCCTGCATGATCTTCTCCAGGTACAGGTTAAACAAGACTGGCGACAGCAAGCATCCCTGGCGAACGCCGACTGTTGTCCTGAAGGAGGGCCCCCAAGGGGGGGTACCGACAACGCTCTACGCTAAATTCGGGAGGGCCGGCTACGTAATACGCTAAATTATGGACACTTTATTACGCTCTACGCTAAATTACGAAATTTCATAATGCATTATGCAAATTTTTATTGTCCTTTGGCTGAACTCCGCCGACGGCAGAACATGTGAAGATGAGATCTAAACAAAACTGATAATTCCATCAATAAGATTAAAACTTACTTCTAAAGACGTCTTGCTGGCCAAAGGCGGCGACAGCAAATTTCTCATGTGACGTAATTTTCAGCACTTGTAGCACCGGAGGCGCAACAATCCTAGGCCGTCCGGGGGCATGCTCCCCCGGGAATATTGTGAAATCCTGACCCTCTGAAACGCCATTTTATGCATTTTGAAGGGCAAAGTTTGCTCACAGACTAAGCTAAGTTAAATAGCATCCAATGAGAAATTCACAAGGTTTTAGCTTTAAGCTGGGCAACGCCCCCAAACGTCATTTTCCGATTTCGAGTGCCGAAAGCACGAACAGTCGAACTGTCGCATGGTAGGTACGGGAAAATTTGGAAATTTTTACTCTCTGAAACACCATTTGCTGCATTTTGAGGGGCAAATTTTGCTGGCAGGCATATGCTCAATGTAATGACATTTCTGTCAGAGAAACGTCTTTGAGGGCGACGAGCGCCGGAGAGTCGTGAGCGCCGGAGGCTAGGCCCAAGCCGTCGCAAGCCTTGGCAAGGGCCGCCCGGCGCCCGGAGAAAAATTGAAATCTCGACCCTCTGAAATGCCATTTCCTGCATTTAAGGGGCAAATTTTGCTTATTAACTAAGCCAAGGTCGGTAAAAAGATTTCTACTAGTTGGGGGACGACGCTCCCGCAACATATTTTCACCATGTCCAGTGTCGAGCCATAGCAAGGAATGTCCGGCGAAATTTTGAAATCTGGACCCTTTGAAACGCAATTTCCAGCATTTTCGCGGGTAAAATTTGCCGGTAGACTAGTTAAGTTTAATGAAACTTTGATTACGCTTGACGAAAAATTAATATGAATTACGTTTTACGGTAAAATCCGGTCAGCCTCTACGTAATACGTTAAATTAAAGGGGCCAATATCGCTCGACGCAAAATGCACCGATTACGCTCTACGTTGAATTCGAACGGTCCCGCTACGGAGTACGTAGAATTAAAACCGCCGATTACGCTCTACGGAAAAGGGCTTTGGGGCCCCCCTGAAGAATTCCCCCACTTTGTTGTTGAGGAACACTGCACTGGACGCACTCTCGTACAAAGCTTCGATGGTCTGTATAAGGCCCTCTTCGACTCCAAAACTTCTCAAGACCCACCACAAGCCGTCATGCCACACTCTGTCAAAGGCCTTTTTAAAGTCGATAAAGTTGTGATAAAGGTCTTGTTGGTGCTGCATGTGTTTTTCAATGATGACCCGACAGTCGAAAATTTGACTTTGCGACATCAATTCATATTTGTCAACAGTTATTAAATAATGGTAGAGTTCCTTTTTTTGCATGGCGTGATAAATGTATTGACCTAGGTGGATAGATATGGAATCATGACATGATAAAGGTACATTGAAGGTGCCACCACTTGTGTGTGGTAGAGATATATTTGACTTAAATGTCTATATTTGACTTACATGATTTTCTTCATTATGTGTAGGCCTAGGACATGTTATAACAAAATGGTACTCATCTTCGTCAGGCTTGAAAATTTGCGCACAGGTGTGCATTTGCATCGAACGAGTTGCCCCCTAAGGTTAAAGTGGCCACTTCAGGCCTCGTTAAAAAAACTGTGAGCCGAAGGCGCTAGCCGTCGCAAGGGGGGTACGGAGATATTTTGAAATCTGGACCCCCTGAAACGCCATTTTCTTCATTCCAGGGGTACATTTTTATCTCGAAATTAGACCTCTACGAATTTACGTTGCAGTAACAGTTGATAGTTATGTGTCCAATCACCAGCTATATGTTCTTGTAGCCTGACTAAATCCGCGTTCCTTGCGGCCGACCCAACAGTTGCCGCAACCTGATACGCCATTAACCCCCGACAGACAGAGATTACAAGTATAAATACAGGCTATCTGTCCTTGCATTTCCCAGTGACTATGTTGATTATTCCTTCGCTATACATGCGAAATAAACGTCTGAATTCCGAGTCCATGTTATGCCATTTCTTAGAGAAGCCGTGTTTCCCCTTCTCGTAGTAGTGGAAGGGGATCTTGCGACCTTGTAAGTCGACCAGGTAGGGCCAAAATCCCAATAGGTTGACCTCGTCACAGAAGACTAAGGCCGCACTGGCGATCTTAAAACCTGAAAAAAAAAGTTAAGATGATCTAAGCAAGCATGACCTAGTCTCGTGTTCTCTCGCGAGATAGAGACTAGGTCATTCTCCGTGATCAAGATGTGCTGTCGGACATCGAAAATTTGGAGGTATGTACCTAACATTTAAAAAACAGTCATTGCTCGAAGAAAATTTGGATTAACTGTATTCATACGTGACTGATGAACCTCTTTAACGACAGTTAAGAAATAAGTCACTACCTTCGCTATTACTATTACTTAAAAAATGAGCAATTACAGGTTTATGGTAATGATAGAAAAACCTGTTTTGGTAACTACAGGTTTGCCATCATGGCAAAACCTGTATTGGTTTCGTAAAAGAAAAATTACTTGGAGGGAAACATCTTGCATTTTGTTGAAAATGTAGCCTTTCTAGTGTTTTCGGTAGTGTTTGTATGTATGTACATATGTGTGTGTATATAACCGGCATAACTGTACCATACCTGGATGTATTGCAGGGCCTATTATGTATGCGGTATAGGTCTTCATATAGTCCATACCTGTAGACTTGTCCCGCCCGAAAACCCTCCTCCTGTCCCAGAACTTGTTAGTCCGTGCGGGCCATGCTGGATGGAAATGGTACACGGTGTGGTTTGTTCGTCTACGTAGTCTCTACATGAGGATAGAAACATGTAGGCAATAGCCTTTCTTTAAAATGTACTAGAAGGTGTTCTTATTGATCGTTATTTGGTACCGTAATCTCCAAGCAGACCCTACGGTGCCATAAGATGGTATCAAAGCTAACAAAGGAGTATAGCCAGCCAAAGGGAGTCAGACATACTTCACTCCTCTGCTAGCTTTTGATACTATCTTATGCTACCGTAGGATCTGATTGGAGGTTAGGGTACCGGGCTATTTTGAACAAGACTGGCCCCTTTATGTTTTAGTTAAAAACGCAGTTAAAATGAGCCCGGGACCCGGTAACAAATAGACGTCGATACCAAATCGTGAAAACACAGAGAGGTACCCGCTAGGTACCCGACAGTCCACAGGGACAACTTTTGCAAATTTGTAGCTTCGGAGCCTGAACGGAACTACATCCCATATGGTGGTATCTCACTGCACTTGTAGCACCGTTGCGGCACTGCCGGGTTCGAAAGATTACTCAACGAACTTCAGAGGTAAAGAACGAATTTTCTTACGTGTTGTGGATTTTGTTGTCTTGTAAATTCAAACTTTTACGAATTACGCAATATCTAAATTACAAAAAAAAAAATCGGAATAAATAACACAACAGTGGCGAACTAAACGAAAAACGAACCCCTCAGTGCCACATGGGTGCCACAAGTGCAGTGAGATATACCACCTTTACGGACACCGGTGCAAATGACCGTATGGTAACTTTTTTAAATGAAGTACTTACATCGTAAACAAGTAAAGAGTGTCCGCTCTGCATTTTAGACGAGAATGGGTTGACGAGAATGCTGTAGTCTGAGCCGTACGACAGCACAGCGTGGACAAATCTGCTGGCTGAAACTTTATGTCCAAATCTGTAAAGAAAGTGCAGAGAAAAGGTATGTATCGCAAAATACCTGTGTTCAAGATGTCTTGTTGTTCTTTGTATTTTCCAGAAAAGCAAAGGAAAAATACCCACGTACATTACATAGTGCCATTATGTATTGCATTCTTCAATCATAGACCTCTTTCAAACGCGGTTGTATAGACCGTTCAGCGACGCCTGAAAAAGCTAGGGATTGAAATTGAAAACCTTAGCTATCATAATCATTGATATAAAATCATAATAAAGAACGCGGGAGACCCGTCTCACGATAACACACCAGTCCACACCACTGGCATGTCGTACTTATTCACTTACATCTGTGTGGCCAAGGGCCGTGTAAAAATAGATGGGCACCGCCCTGCACGTACACCTCGACACCTATACTTATTGTCGCAGAAATTACTGTACATGCAGAAATTCTGCATGTACAGCTGAAATGTTCGCGGCGGTTTTATGTTCGCGGTTTTTGCGGTGGCTATACCCACGGCGAACATTTTTCCATTATAGTGTTTGACTACAGCCAATGGCGCTACCGCGAACTTAAAACCAACGCGAATACTATACTCCATTTCCCACACTGTACCGTGAAAGTAAATCCCCGCAAACTTAAATGTATTTACAGTATATCTTTTTCCAATGACAAACGTACTTGTATCTGATGGAGTCCCCGTTTGCCACCATAAGTGTTGTTCTTGTACCGATATCATCGGCAAGCGCTGCTTTCATTGGTGCAAAGTTGAACCTGTATCGGAAACGATAGAGTAGTCGTCGTTTTTTTCCATTCCAGAATGACTTGATTTGATTTATTGGAATTGCAACAATACAATACTCGTGGATCACAGACGGCAGTAGGCTGGTTTTGTGATCCAGAATTATTTTTTTATTTGTTTGTTTGTTTGTTTGTTTGTATTGTGTACACAGCAAACCACCTTGTGACATTTTCCTCCACAAGGCCTTCCTATGAGCGTGCGGGGATCGTAGGGTTCGGCAAAAAATTGGGAAATTTGCCAGAGGAGTAACTCCCTTGGCAAATTATTCTCATTGGCCAGCGTAGTCTGGTAGAGACTATTGTGACATAACGCATCGCATTTGTACTGAAGAGTAAAAGTTGCATATCCAGATTTATTTGATCCACTCACATCGAGAACGATATCTTCTCTTATCGCTAAGTTTGGTAAGTTCCTTATCATAGTACCTGTTGGAAGTGTGACTCTCTGATGGAAAGTAATTGCAACAATTGTCTATATAGCTATGCAGCTGACTGTGCACGCTTTGAAGCTTTCTTTCGACTGACGAAGACACGAGACAGTACTCAAAAGGAAATATCATGAAATGAAGTGGTTTACTTCATTGATGACCCACCTTACAATCATATCTGATGAATCTATGAATTCTCCACAACTGCTGTTGATCAAGATCGTGCTGCTACCCACAATGCTGCAGCGTTTGAGTCGCTTCCGGGCAAAAGGAACGTCCTGTATGTCGGAAAGACACAAAAATGGAATAGAACATGTTTCAACCGGTTGTCTTATACATGCCACAATATCTGTGTGAACATCATGAAGACAAGATAAATTTTTCAAAACCATCACCACATTATGTTATTCATGTTATATCATATAGAATATAAGATATCAAAATCGGAAGTTCTGCTGCAGCGCAATAGAAAGTCGCTAGGATGCCATTAGTCGAAATTGTCTTTCATTTTGCAGAAAATTGTACCAACAAACCTGTACTAACCGACCTGTGTACATCTTAAATACAACACATATTTATACAATGACCTTATCATGTTCAGAATATATGATATCAAAACCGGAAGTTCTGCTGCAGCGCAATAGAAATTCGTCAGGGTGCCCATTATCGAACTTGTCTTACGTTTTGTTAAAACTTGTACCAGCAAACCTGCACCAACCAACCAACCAACCAACAAACTAACCAACCAACAAACCGACAAACAAACAAACCAGCAAACAAACAAACAAACCTCTGGCATTTTTTCCCACAAAGCCGGTGTCATGAGTCGCATGGACCCCCCACGAAGGTACTTGAAGGTGGAATTGACGGGTTGGTTTTTACGTGTGATGACAAACGTTGCCGACGTGTTGCATTCTCTTTCCAAGTCTAACCTGTAATAATTCAACACAGAAATGCTGAAAAACCTGTGAAGTTCTTAAAATTGAAACACATGCGGTGATTTAGTCCCTACCACATTCAGTAGGTCGTAGAAAAAATAGTAGAAAATTATGTAAATGAATAAAAAGCAAGTAGACACACAACAATGTCCAAATGGGTTTGCCGGTCTGACAATACAGCATGCAAACTCCTTTGGTAGTGCCTGTTTGCCCACGTTCTTGTATTCATTGCCAGATTTGGGCTGTATTAGTAAGGAGATACTAGTACTACAAGCAGATGTAGGATTGTGTTCAGCATTTTTGTCCCTATTGTTTTGGCTTAGCCTCCTTGCTTTATAGCTCTATAACCACTGACCAAAACGCCCAAAGAGCACACTTCGAGATTATTTTAAAGTACGTAACAGTAACTATGATGTGTGTTACTGATATCAACACTAAACAAAACAAAACAAACAAACCTTAAACGTTTAATTGCTGTCTGATTGAAGCTCCACCCTCTTTCAGTAGCGTTCTTCATGATGTCTAACACGAACTTGGGAATTTCCTTTGGCGGGCTGAATGGTACCTCAGGGAAGGCCACATAGGTAAGCACGTTCGCCTGATGCATTGCCCTGCATTGATGATATGCAATAATATGTATTGTATATATTACTGTGTGACGTGATATTACAATGAAATGATGCTAGTTATAGTTCAAAGCATTAAAGTTTGTACAATACAATTATTTCTCAAGCAATGACGTTTCTTTCAGAATGAAACAACAGAATTTTCAATGGCCAAATGAATAATTGGACCTTTGCCTTTATTATACTACTGTAACTAGTCCTAGTACGATGAATTGAGGATGGGACTAGGGGAAGTGAGGTGAGTACGATTAATATCTTCAATTTGAAGTTATAGTAATCTCCAAGCAGATCTTGCGGTGGCAAAAGATAGTATCATATGAGTTGATTTGTCACCGAGAACTCCTTTGCCGGCTAAACTCCTTCCCTAGCTTTTGATACAGTGGCAGTCAGTTAATTGCACAACGGATAATCGCACACTTCTGTTAATTCACGAAATTCGTAAATCCTGTGGTGATGCGGTCCAGCTTATCAACTTCGCTTTGTTGCACAATTCGGATAATTGCACGAAATTCACTGGCAAATGGGGTGTGCAATTAAGCGGTTTTTACTGTACTATGTTTTGCCACCGCAAGATCTATTTGGAGATTACAGTTATGGGCGATAATAGGCATCCAAACAGACCTGATTCTAGTCCTGGTTGCTATCGATGTTTGTGTATACTTCATCATAAACATCAAAGTGGCCGCCCCTGTCAACAGGACTCCGTACAGCATCAGGCGTATCCTCATCACGTGTAGTGTAACGGGTACCCTCATCACGTGTAGTGTAACCGGTACCCTCATCAAGTGTGGTGTAACTGGTACCCTCATCACTCGTGGTGTAACTTGTGGTACCCTTATGTTACTTCTGTAGAATAAATATGATGTCATATTATCAAAACTGTACATAACGTGTGGTGTAACCGGTGCCCTCATCAAGTGTAGTGTAACCGGTTACCCTCATCACTCGTGGTGTAATTGGTGGTACACTTATGTTACTTCTGTAGAATAAATAAAGGGCGTCTGAATATAGGGCGTCCGGGCATAGGGGTTTCAGGACATAGGTGTGTCTATGCTTATGGTGTCCGAATATGGGGGTGTCTGAACATAGGAGTGATCGGACATAGGTGTGTCCGACCATAGGGGTGTGCGGACATAGGGGTGTCCGGACGAAGGGGTGCCCGGATATAGGGGTTTCCGGACACAGGGGTGTCAAAACATAGCTGTGTCCGAATGTCAGAACATAGTGGTGTCAGAACCTAGTAGGGGTGTCCGGACACAGAGATGTCTTGACATAGGGGTGTCCGAATATGGGGGCGTCAAAACATAGGGGTGTCCGGATATAGGGGTATCCGGACGGACACAGGGGTGTCAAAACACAGGGGTGTCCGGACATACTAGTATATAGGGCCGTGTCCGAACAAAGGGGTGTCCGGACATAGGGGTTCCAGAACATAGGGGTTTCAGAACATAGGTGTGACTGTGCATATGGTGTCCGAATGAGGAGATGTCTGAACATATTAAAGGACGGCAGGCCATAGCAAAGGTTGTCAGAACATACCGATGTACAGCTTCTAGACTACCTCGTGACCTACATTAGGGTATTACACATATCCTGTAAAACCACCGGTATACTAGAATGTACAAGCAAATGCCACTACGACCACCTGTGAACCTACAAAACAGAAATATAGTGTACCGTATTGGCTATTGGATTGACCTCGCTCGTGATATAGATCATGCCCTGCCCCCCTCCCCACCTACATTAGTCACAGCATATTCCCCGTTGCCCTAGGGCAATAGTGTACTCAGTAATCAGTATGTTTAATGTAATGTTTTCCGATTTCAAACAGTACATTAAAAGCAGTAGATTAAAAACGACAACATACACAAATGTCCAGCTAGAAGATGGTAGCAACAACAGCAATTAGTACAAATTCGGTATGCGTATTCTTTACAATGATCGTCGAAAATATACTTGACATTATATACAGCTCTAAGAACTTGTACATATATTAATGTTTTAGCATACACAACTCACCTCTCGTCTTTGATACGGTAGACATAGCTAGACCAATTTTCCGATGTCTAAATGATAGTCCACGTTGGTGGTAACAATTGCGAAGGTAGCTGCATTATATAGGAGCATAAATAATAGACGAGGGTCTTTATTCTCTGGGCATTTCTCCCTCCCCAAAACACAGTGGTCTCTTCCAAAACAGGTTGGACCAGATAAAAAATTGAGTACACCAATTATTTGACGATAACAGTACAACGTTTGGGTGTGCGTGTATATAAACAACCGATTTTCCCATCATTAACTCTGCTGGAAAGCTTAATGTATGTCTCCACCCTTTTTCATTGATGTGGGAGGGGGGCATTTCACACCGACATTTTGAAAAAAATCTACTGCCAATTAGAATAATACTAGGACTTCATCCCTCCCCCTCCCTCTGTTTAATGGTTTAATCCAACAACCACTGCAGAGGCGATGTTATTTCAGGCTATAGTCTCAGGGTAGAATTATGTACATGTATTTGTCTATTTATTGGGTTGGCCGTATTGCGAGGATTTGGTATATGAAAAAGTAAACATGTTTTGGAAGATCGGGATAAGATATGTTTACGTCATGTTATATCGGGAATAAAAGACTAGGAATAAGACTATGTTTACTTTATCTACGCGCGACTTGCACTATCCTATTTCTCTTAGCAAAAAAAGACACACACGAAATACCAGGTAACATACAACCAATTGAAAACGATTCCTGTATTCAAAGCAATTTCGCAACATACATAAAATCCTTTGCCAAGTCGACAAACCATTGCGACGTTAAAACGTTTTATTTTACAAACTTGCAACATATATCGAATAAGATTGACATAAAAGTGCCGTAAATGAACGTCGAATTATCTTTTACATAATTTCTTTTTCCGAATCCTGAAAAAAGGTACCAGTGTACTTCAGCAGATACTATGTAACTTATTACTTTACTAATCGTGGTATAATTTCTAGCATTTGGAAAGCTTTACAATGTCCCAAAATATCAATTTCTGAAAGAAGTGAATAGAAAAAAATAGAATCAAGACAAAAAACTGTTCTGTAATAAATGTGATAGCTGTCAATTAACACTCTATGAAACAATATGCATTAAAAACACGTTATGAAACCAATTGAGGTTATTTCTTTATAACCTCCGCGTTAAAATCCTACAAACAAAGTTACAAACAAAATACATTGTCTAGGTAGCTGTCATACCATCAATACTTACTAGGTGACGTCCTATACAATCTGTACCCCAGGATAGTGAACATAATGGTAACGCATATATCTGCACATGGGCCTTCCGTACAGCGTTGTAGCATCAAATTTACAGTGTTTCCTAAATCTGATACGCGATCCTCAGGGAAACGAAGTTCGATTTGATCTCACGGCGAGTATTATGGTCTGTTTTTAAAGACTATTATGGTCTGTTTCCAAAGATGGTATGTTAACGATCTACATGGTAATTGTACATGTAATTCTTAGACTCCCAATCTTGTTCTTTCTTTACGGATGTGATAACTTTGTCTTGACAACCAGAGCCATGTATACAATTATATGAAATATTGGGACAAACACACGACGGATATGTCTTGCCCCCTCCCTCTTACATGCCATCCAAGCACATGTTTATTTGTATCCATCATCAAAACATTTATCTTTATAAATTTACGAAGCTTATTTCCCCGATGACACATATATATAAGAGACACACGAGTTCGATTCATAAGTAAACCAATACATTGCCCCGTTTAGCGTTTAAGAAAATATAAAGGTATAATTGATTTATTGATATAGAACCACATTGTTTCAACCAGACATTTTATGATAACAGTGTCTCGGTGTCTACTTTGTCACTGTGTGAAACGTATTGCATATTTGTATACTAAATCGATGCATACACTGCGTTTTAAAAGTGCCCCCCCCTCCCACATTGCAAGTCTGAAAGGTCAAAGGTCAGACGAGATGTTTTGTTAGCGCCTCCCTGCGGCGGAACGCATCAGTTGGATGGTTTCGTCATCCAGAGATCTGGTCATATCTACTGGGGCATCTCCTTCCTGTAAATGAAAAAAAAGAAGATATGAGAGCAAGTCATGCATACGCGCACGTCATATTATTAACACATATTTCATAATATTCAAAGATGTATAGAAAAGTGGAACCTATATGCTAGAGTACGCGTATACGACAATTATACCAATTTGTGTACGTCTGTAAGCATGTATTTGTTGTGACTTATACAATTAAGATCTTGAGTCATTTATTAAAGTAGATTTTGACTTCACTACGATGCTACAAAATATATATGGAGGCGCCGGCATTCAGTTGTCCATAATTCATGGCGTTTCAAGCTAGCTGACATCAAGGATTTATAATCTTCTCATCGATGTCGAGATATGTTCTCGGTAGTTTTATCAAGGAGGAAATACAGCTGTAACGTTAAGAATCGAAATAGTGAACCAAATCCGTCCAGGCCAAGCACTAAGTGCTCCCACCCCTCTTCCAAACAACATCTCATGAGCGATGTTAAGCTGGCTTTAACTTAGTATAGGTTGTAACGAAGGCGTTTTATTTTGCTACCATTGCTATTTAAGAGGAGAAGAGTAGGAAGTAGGCTGAAAAAAGTGAGAAAAGAAAGTTGCTTAACAGATAAAGAAGGGAAGGTTTTGGTGAAGAAAAGGAGAAGTAATGTCTGAAAGAGAGAAACGTGAATATCAAGATTCCTAAAAGAGAGAACAGCTTCGCTAGGAGAAAGAGGGCACGCGTTGTGAGATCTAGTGTTAGCTATTTTGCTCTTGTACGAAGCCAAGAATATTTCCTTGTCTAAATACCTGCTCTGATACAAAGCTAAATGGTCGTGTGTCTTGAATTAATTTGAGTTAAAATTTGACTTAAGAAGTCTGGTAGTATATTTCATCTAAAAGATATCACAACGCATGCGTAGTCAGGACAGAGGAGCAGTGCTAGTGCTACGTAGTGTTGATTGCCGCCATCTTGGAAAATGGTCGCCAAACTCACGCACTGTTAGGTTTTAGCTGATAGTAATATCTCTCGGATTTCATCGTCTTGTGTATTGTCCAGGGGGGTTTCTTCATCCTGTAGTAAGAGAAGGTCAACTTCAACGTCTAAATGTTTGTCTCTTCTTGTTCTCTTTGCTTTTTCCTTGTTGCCCATGACTTTGCCGACATCACATTGCCCTTGAACTACGGAAGGTCCCAGAATAAACTTCGTTCGAAAGTCAATGCGATAGGACATGGTTACATCATCTAACATGCTTTTAGAAGAAGGCTTCTTTTAGTAGATATTAATGAAATTTGTGAATATTATGTCGAGATATTTTTGGTAGTAAATCAGCTTTGCGCT
Organism: Branchiostoma floridae; assembly: GCF_000003815.2. Classification (NCBI taxonomy): domain Eukaryota; kingdom Metazoa; phylum Chordata; class Leptocardii; order Amphioxiformes; family Branchiostomatidae; genus Branchiostoma; species Branchiostoma floridae. The sequence continues at coordinate 41,476 of NW_023365761.1, forward strand.
TGGGGTGTTGATTATTGCTCAGCAAAGCCAGGGTCATCACGGTAAAAAGCTGAAGAACAAACAAAAATATATCATAAGAAATTGCTTGATATGGTAAAGCATTAAATGATATGCAAAATAATAAAAGTTTGATAACAAAAGTCATCACAGGCTGGCGGCATTAGTAACAAACGTTTCGTCATTTGTAAGATTTAAAATTGAGGTCTGTTGCTCCATATTGGAGTACATCATACTGGCTGTACTCCAACATGGCCTCCGAGTGAATTCCTGCAATTTTCCTTTGTCACTAACTCGCACTCACTATTGTGTTCAACAGTTAAATGTAGCACCATGACAAGCATGGAGTCATATATGTAAAGAATGATAACCATTGCAGGCTTTCGAAAAAAAACTCAAAGTAATAACGGGTTTATGGTTGATCAAATTTAAGTTTCTGAACTTTCTGTGTTCAGTTGCACATGTTATAGTAGTGCGCGTTCAGTTTAGAATAAGGTTTATAGATAACAAACCTACCTCATTCTTAATGGTAGGGTCTGCACCGCCCTTGAGCAGAACTCTGACGGACTTGCGCTTGCCCTTTTTCGCGGCGATATGCAGCGGTGTCTGTTCGTACTGGTAAATAAATAAACAAATGAGCAAACAATACTACACTCAAAACAAAATTGCCATTAATACATTTATCACGTTAATCTAATTTCTGGTCTACATAATAAACATCTAGTTATGTCAATCATCAATTAAGCTATCGACACATAAAACATCATCACGATCCGTCAACCCATTCTTGCGACAAAAAGAGATAACATCAAAATGTAGAGAGACTATCTGTTTCAGGTGGCGAAACGACTTGTGTCATGTGGCGAAGCAACCTCTATCATGTAGTGAAACGACAGAAGTGAACGAACAATATAGCGAATTCAAATGGATCGGTTTCCTCTTTAGAATACTGTGCAGACCCATCACTAGCTTCTCACATTATACTGTTCACAAGCATACCATTAAACAGCACCGAAAACATATCAACCTTCTTGTAAGGTAGTCGTTAAGAGTCCTTACTTCGTTTTGGAGGTTGACCTGGGCGCCTCCCTTCAGCAAGGCGTCTACAACAAGTTCATGTCCGCCCATAGCAGCCTTATGGAGAGGTGTGTAGCCGTACTGTTGAAGCAAACACGGAAATATGAGTTCAAAGAAAAACTTCACTATGAATCTCTTTATGAATGTCAATAGGTCGCTCTGTATCAATCCCACCGCTGACACCAAGTAATATGCAGTGATCCCCCGACCAGTTTTTAGTGAATGCCAGACATGCATATTTTGGGTCTGTCTTCCCAATATGATTTACCATTTTATTGCTCATTTGCTCTGCATAATTTTTTCTATGATTGAATCTTAGAAAACTGGTATTCGTTTGTACCTGTTTATCTGTTATAAGTTCCCTTGTAAATAAGCCATAGTCGACCACCCATATGTTCCCAACATTGATCGAGAAATGACAAAAAAAGATGAAAAAATACTTGAATATATAGTACTTTCAAAAAAGAGACGTCTGACACTCACCTTCATCTGTGCGTTGACGTCTGCCCTGTTCTCTATTAATATTTCCACCGCCTCTAGGTGACCACTTGCGCTTGCTTCATGGAGTGGTGTGCTTTCTTTCTAAAGAGAAACAGAATTTGAAGAGAATAAGCCTCACGTTTGCAATTATCACGAAAACGTATCTTCCGATGTCAAGTGAAAGACATACATGAATACAATGTTTTTTTTTTAATTTTTTCTAAAAAATGTAGCTATAGCGTGTCGACTAAACGTAATGTTCCTAACACAGTTAAAAGTCCTTTCCGTACCGGATGGTGCATAGGGCGGCACCCATCTCCTTTTCTGTAACCCTGGGCCACACAACATTTGTTCAATCACTACGGCAGTGGGCTAAAGTCCACTAGTAATGGTGCGATATGTTTGACTATCATATATAGTAAGCTTCTCCGAAGGCTGAGTGCTAAGCAGACAAGGCAGCATGCACAATTTTGAAAGCCTTTCGGCCGGGATCGGGACCTATAGGCCTACAGAATGCAAGGTGAACACTCTACTCACTTGGCCATTGCCAACTGTCACCCTATCTATAGTTACCACATTACGATATGATGTACGTACCATGTTCTTGTCGTTTACCGGCGCTCCTGCACGGCACAGTTCCGCGACCACTTCGTGTTGTCCCCAGCAGGCAGCCTTATGCAGCACCGTGTCACCGTACTGTAGAGCAACAATGCGTAGACATTATAATTACTATCAGTCATAAAAGTTGAATCTTGATTTAACAACTACTCAAGGGACTGAGAATAGGGGTGTAAACCATTTTTTTCTGGTTGGACCGGTCCAGAAATATCGGGCCTGAAGAAATCGGTCGACCGGATGTTGGACCGATTCGAAAATCAACAGATATTACCGGCAGGCATTCACAGGTCCAAGAAAATAACAAGAGAGAAGTAGAGGAGAGTTGATAGTCATTTTTAAGTAGCATCCACAGTCAAACTTTGTCTAAAACAGTGGAAGGTAGTGTTGTTTACATGGAGATAGGATTTGAAAAAGCCAATGGACGTCGGATACTCCACCAAACAGAATCCTTTGTAGCGAAATGGACCATTGTTTTGAGTACAATGGTTACAGTTCACAGATGGTTAACTTCAGGTTCAGGTCCGGACCTGGTCCTCTGGACCTGGACCGTACCTGTATTCTTACGCCTCGCGAGATCTCGACAGCACGAGATTCAAACGTCATTTTGATCCGGAAAGAATACTAACGAGAGAGGTCGGCGCTCTCAAACTTTCTATGTTTAAAATACAAACAACTAAAGATCAGGACCGAATTCCTGAATACATGAAATGGTGCGTATCCCTCCAATGAATGCCATCACAAGAAAGAACGATTACCCTGATTCTGCATGTACCTTGTCTTTTTCTTTGAAGTTTGCACCCGTATCTAGGATGGCCCTCACAACGGCGACATCACCTCCCTGCGCGGCCTCGTATAGAATAGAACATCCTGCCTGGGGGACAACAACAACAACAACGTATTTCAATATAAGGATGGTAACTAATGTCTCAATTACTACAGTGGGAACTTAAAGGCATCCTAAGCAATATTAGATCGTTGAAAGTGGGGATATTCTGAATAAGGCAGTCTGTATAATATAGACATGTAATGCACATTTAATTCATTTTTTTATAAATTGAGCCGTAAAAACGGCGCAGAAACAAGGATTGCTGATCAAGTCCTTTTTTGTGTGTGTGTGTGGGGGGGGGGGGTCCAATAATAAGGAATATCCTCGTGCAACTTGTCTCTGGGCCGTTTTAACCACTCAAAGTATGAAATAATGATGTAAATGTGGGAATACAGTGTAGTAGACGTCAATATCATACAGATTGCCTTATCCAGAATATTTCCACTTTTAACTTTGTAATATTGCTTAGGATGAAAAGGGATTTGCTGCATAAGCTGGTAAATGTTTTGAACTGCTCATGCACAGTGTAGGTATAGCATGTATGTCAAAGTTGAGGGCCCCTGAAACATGGCATCCAGCATGGTGCTTGGCCTTTGACCTCGCGCATGAGGAGTTCAAACCGTGAACCACTTTATTGCCTGGTACATATATGTTGTATGTTGTTGTTGCAAACAAACAAAGGAAATATTATGTAATATTTATTAGAAGAGAATATAGGTAGACTAAGCACTATTATAATTATAGTAAGACAAAATCGCAATGGATGAATTCTAAACTCTTATGAAAGCTCCTAGCTGTATATAGCACCTAACTGAATTCTAAACTCTTATGAAAGCTCCTAGCTGTATATAGCACCTAACTGTACATGGGCTGATAGCAAAATCATTTTGCGACGTCTCGAAGATTTTTGGCGATGCTTCAGGAGTGGATGCATTTTAGAGATTGCTTCGTACTTCATGGACTAGTGAAAGTAAGCATCACGCATATTTACAGTTGAAATGGGTTACTTTGTTCTTTGCGTTGACATCTGCACCAGCTTTGAGCAGGATCTCTACTACGTGCAGGTTGTTGGTGCTGGCCGCCATGTGAAGCACGGTGTCTCCGTCCTGTGGAGTAACAAGGACAACAATCCTCCAGACGGTTAGGGTCGTCATATGGTTATTGCTAATCTCCAACATATACTTCAAGTACATACCTATAGCTAACTACCAAGGAAACAATAGCACGCGCATGCATGCACGTGCATATACAGAGAGAGAAACAGACAGATAGACAGACTAGACACGCACACACACACTCTCTCTCTCTCGCGCGCGCACACACACAGAGAGAGAGAGAGAGACAGACAGACAGATAGACATGTAAATACACAGCTCAAATACACACACGCCCATATTCACAAAACATGCATACATCACACAAACGCACATACAGAAAGACAGAAAGAGAGAGACAGATTTAGAAAATCAGAGGGAAACACAAAGACAAGGAAATACAGAGAGAGAAACAGAGAGACAGAGAGAGGGACAGTTACAGAGGTAGAGATACACGCAGAGGGAAACAACAACTTAGGTGCGGTAAATCTTAACAATTCTGCAGGCGATTCAGAACTTACTGGGTCCTGATAGTTCACATTTAAGCCGTCCTTCACGAATTTTTCCACCTTGTCTACATGTCCACCGATGGCTGCGTCGTACAGCGACGCGTACTGCAGAACAGGAGCAAAGGAACAACGTCACTTCCGGTGCCAGACAAGTACGTCATATCCTGTGTCAGTCATATGACGCTAGTTCATCTTTATTCGCAGGGTAACCTATATCCGTTTCTTGTTAAATTGGGCAATTATGGATGTTAAGTTGACGGCAGGTGGTTTAAAATTACAATATCTTTAAAAAATATTGACATTCGTGCAATTTGAAACCTCCGTCCGTCTTGACATCCCAAATTAAGCCTTTTTTTAATGACGGATATAGATTACCTTGCGGATAAAGGTGAACTGGCGTTACCTTATCGACTGTCTCCAGCATGATACGGCGCACATAGTCACTTTAGCAGACTCTACAAGTCAGTAATTTTGGGGGGTTATGCTTAATCGAAAACAAAACACATCATATGTACCAAACAAGAAACCAAAAACCTGTGCAAAATTTAATACTACTGATAAGCCATTACACATTATACGCCCGCCCCCCAAATACACCGACTCATAGGTTCTACTTAGGAGGCAATGGCATAAAAGAAATAGTTCGCCTATGATAGCCGTAATTACAAAAGGCATACTTTCGGCAGGTTAGTTGAGTGCATTTGTCGCTGTAGTGCACGGTAGCAGAGCGTTTTCGACGACACCGTGCTATCAACTTGCCACAACTATATTCATGTGTCTGCATCTTTATTACGTCATTCAATAACATAATGGGATATACTTAGTATACAAATATCAACTGAAAACGCAAATGTTGCAACACTAAATATAATACGTATATATATATCGTACATAGAATATAAAGAACAACCATGTTTGTACACCGCATGAAATATCATATGTACATAAAAAGATATATAGGTATACCGATGTTAAAGATAGAGAAGAATATGTCAGCTAGCTGGGATTGCAAAGAGGGGATTAGAATGCCTGTCGATAGTCTCAGTCAGGCTTCATGAGTGGCGGTTAAGATAGCAGAAAATTGCCCAATAGACTGAATAATAAATAAGCCAGAGGACAATTCGTAGGTTATAGATTATAATTCTATAGCCAGCTATCTTCTTTGACATCTCATTCAGTCTGTAGGTCCAATTTCTGCTTTTTTTTCAAAGCAACCAGTGGATTCTGGTACAGAATAGCTTGTCGAGGAGTCACCTTGTACTCTTCCAGAAATGGCATAGATCGTCAGAAAGGAAGGTGTACGAATGTCAGCAAGTCCTAATGTCTTACCAGTTTTGCAAGTATTATATAATAAGACATTGGTGCAGGGAAAATGTGAATATACACGCTTGCACCAGTGAGTCAATTTTTGCCTATTCAAGACTCGTAGAGGCTCTGTTTGTCTTGAAAATGTAAGAGAAACTTTACCAAACCAAACCTTCGTGAGGCAGTGCAGGGTCTAGACTTTCAGATTTGTTTAAAATAAACAAGATGTTAGTACGTTTCTTAGGCCTATGAAGACCCCCTAATTTGGAGTGCTCAGTCCCTAAAGTGACGTCATCAGAACGTCATCCAACATGGCAGCGTTGTTAGAAATTGCTAAATCTTCCAGCAAATAGATATGGTTGAAATTGGACTTTTAGGACACTTGAGTTAGCGGGTTACTACTAGTATGTGAGCTGAGTTGTTATGAGCTGGAATGTTTACAAAGATTATGATACCCTGGGCCTGCCTATTTCTGCATTATCCATGAGTGTCCTGTGCCCTGGAACTAGTTCCTTTCCCTTCCCTATCTCCATCCATTTTAAAGCCATGTTGGTGTAGTGATGATAGCCTGGTATCCAGCCGTGATATAGTTCCCGAGTCTCTTCTCTCCTATCCACAATAATTGATGATACAGAAAGATCCCGATTATTTTGTCAACTTATCAAGAGAGTAACCTACGTAACCGTATATATATATAGACAACTTATTTCAAACGTGCTGGTATTGTGAACCTAGTGTGGGGTGACGACGAGTTTCTTCTATTTTGGTATGGCAAGCTTCTTGACATAGAATATTCTCGAAATATTGTCCAAAACACACACAATGTATATATATATAGTTCGCCCTGTGTCATTTTTGCTGAGACCAACATAAGCTGGTTTCAGTCGATCCAGTTGACCCAAATGATGTGTTTTTTGCTGGCATCAGCAAGAACTAAAGACTAAGTGATAGCAATTGTCAGATTCTCTTCTTTTTGTGCCAAATTCGTCACAAATTAGCATCGTGCATACGCGAGCATATCCTGTCTACCAAGCTTTTAAGACTAAGAGAAAAACGATTTTTCTCGATGTTATGTTTTTGGCGTTAACTTAAGTTTGAAAAACATTAAAACATTAGGTTTGCTTGCATTATCACTGTTGCCAAATGATTTGTGGGCACATACAAGTAAAGTTTTGCCTTTGGTTTATTATGCGTCAAAATCGTTTCAGTCACATTCCTAATACCCCCCTCACATTATATACGATCTTCGGACGTTCTTCGCGATCGCAGGAAGGTCGGCTGATTTTAAGATCTTAAGATGGTCTTGCGTATTTTTCGCCTCAAAACTGTCCCCCTCACATATACGCGAGGCTCGTGAGATCGACGGTGAATAAATCTATGATAATAATCCTCCCATGACTTCTTGCACGCGGACAAGGTAACACAAAACGTTCCTCAAAAAAGGCAAGAGATCAATAAATGTTGCTTATTTTGTTGTCGTAATCTTTTTAACCAATGAATGGAATGCGCGGGCATAATAGAAATGACGCAAGAAAAGACAGTGTGTCACAAAGCCAGCCTACATACTGCCACAGGGGCCACAATGTTAGAATTACCCTCAGATTCCCAGAAATTCAATATTTGTAAACAAACGGAAGTCGGGCGAACGTCGCCCGAACGTTGCCCAACTGACGGGCGCTCGCCATCCGTTTTGCGCTCGATGATTAATAACTATGTCTTTGCTCGCCTATCGGTCTTCAATCGTTGGATTGACGCAAGACTATTGACCGATACCCTTGCAAGGTACGCACGATTTGTACGCACAATCTGCGACTCGGTAACGAGCTGTGCGATTTTGGAGATTTCCTTCGACTAGTCGCATATGTTAAGAACATGTTTCGCTGCACCGCGACCGTCGTAAGACTCCTGAAAACTGCCGGCGATCCGTAAAAATCGCAAGATGATCGTGAGAACACCGGACGTCTTACTCACGAAAATGTCATTCAGAGTTCGTAAACTAGTCTTTCGATCGAATCGCGCCTATTGTGAGGGGGGTATAAATGGATTGTCATTTTGTACATTTATCGCGTCTACCCAAGCAAAGAAAAGCGATTTTTTTCTCTATGTTAATAGTTTGTAGTACAGTTTAGTTTGTAACTCTCAGCGAACAATCACCAGATTAAACAAATTCTTTGTCATGTACTATTTAAGATTCTTGCACTATACGCAAAAAAATTCGGCTCAAAACTCTTTAATTACCAGCATTAACGTCTATGAAATGATTCTATATTTTTCATAGTTAGTCAGATTCATGTTCGTCGACAGATTTTCATCGCGAAAATCTATCATGTTTATCAAAAGTCAGATTATGCCACATCCGTAGTATCAGTACGATTTAAAATCTATTTGCGCTCAGTTTGAGTTTGAGTAAATCATTCCGACTTGTTGGTCCTTGTTGTTTTCATTGTTAAATTCTTTATGATCTAGAAGTTAAGAAACATGATTGGGCGTCCAAATATCGGTCCACATAGTTTTTAGTTCCGATGGAGCATATATCTCTTCAGCTGATCATATGTCAACATGACTAATTTGTACCATACGGTGACCACAACACACGGGTCACCCCTCCCCGAATCGGATGATGCCGAATTTTTGGCTATATTTACATCCGGGTCCCTTGGGACGGACCGACAGTCCCAGACTAAGCAACGCCCGTTCCTCGCTTCCAGAAAAGGCAATGTTGCAGAGCCATGAAGTCTTCGCGATCTTCAAATGCGATTTGTTTAAACCTAAGTCCGACGCCAAGGGATTTTAGATGGCATTTTGCCCATCTGGATATAATACTTTTTGATCCAACAAACGCAAAAATGGTGTAGTAAATTTGACTTGAAAATGGCAGTTTGTAAACGTTTTGGAAACATTTATTCAAAATGTTAGCAAACTATTTCAGTGGTACGATTGTACATGTTTCAGTGGGGCAATGAGCTATATGACCTTGTAGTTGAAAGAATCTAAATCGGTCAAATGTGTACTTTGGAACATGTGCAGACCATCTTGATGTGGGCTTGGTAATGGTAACTTGCCCATCAGATGTTTCTTTAGCAAAAACAAAAATCATGTTACACTCTTGGCTTTCAAACGGCTGTTGCTGTACAAATTTGAAATATCTGTTTAAGATATGCAATCTTAGTCCTTTTGGTGGTATGCATGTCTTTGCCATCGACCTTGCCGTTCGAGGAATGTCAATGTCTTAAGTTACCTAAGAACAAGGGCAGGAGACCTCCAGTGGGTTTGCTCAGCACGTATGGAATATGATATGCTTCACAGAGTCATTTCCACTGGAGTGACTGTCCTACTAAACATGATAATACAGTGATATGATGATCCCCAGTGACGCAGTGAGAAGATGTCTGACGTTATCTGAAGACCGCTATCAGAGTCTTGGTTTCGTCGGAATGTTGCGTCGGTCGGATGGTATGTGGGAGTTAGACGATGGAGACACACGCCCTGATGGTTTGTATCCGTACAGAGAAGTGGGGTTAGTGACACCACATAAACTTTAGTACAGTTGGCAAACTTTGCAGGTTTTAGGTGCGTAGAGGAGGCAAGGGTTCTATCACTGCAAGAAGCCATTTCTATATGTACAAAGCGCTTTGTAAATATAAAGACGCTGAACCCATTGCAACAACATTTTGAACTGGTATCTCACTGCACCTGGGGCACCGGTGCGGCACCGCGGGGTTCGTTTACTGAAGCACTGCTGTGTTATTCTCGCCGATTTTTTTATAATTCATATATTGCGTAATAAACGTGGAGGATGACTTAGGAGACAACAAAATACACATAACGTAAGAAAATTCATTCTTTATCTCTTAAATTCGTTGAGTAATCTTTCGAACTACGCAGTGCCGTAATGGTGCCCCAAGTACAGTGAGATACCACCTTAAGGGACTGGGGAGGTTTTGCAGCGTCTATGAAGCGTCTAGGAATTGCCTTCTCCAAGCAGACGTTATGGTAGAGCCAGGTGGCTAGTAGTAGCTGTCGTTTCTTTCGTTTACCTCCCATCACGAAAGAAATCGCGACCATTACTAGCCCTGGCCCCTAACCTCTGCTTGGAAGAATTGTCCAGTGGGGTTGTAAGGAATATTGTACAATGTTTTTTCTGTATAGCTATAAAAAGGAGCTTATAGCATAGTGACAAACGCAAGAGGGCTGAAGGACTGTTAACCTAAAATGTAGCCGTCTTAGGCTTTAGGCTGTTGGTGGGGGAACGGCCCAAGCGAGATGGCGAGGGGAATATTATAGAGATAGCGTCAAACCTGTTAGCCTCAAATCCAGCCGTCTTTAGCTTTAGCCACTGGCTGCCAATGTTGCATGGGGAGTGGCTGAAGCCAAGTACTACGGCTGAATTCAAGGCTAAAACATGTCGACCTAAGCGAGGGGAAGGGGGGGGGGGGGGCGTAGAGATACCGTCAAGCTTGTTAGCCAGAAATCCAGCCGTCTTTGCTACTGACTGCCAGTGGTTGTTGGGAACAGCCGAAACTAGTACGACTGGATTCTAGGCTAAAATCCAGAAAGCTTGTGGGATTACAAAGGAACGAAAATGAAACCTTTGCATACTCCGGATCTGACTTGCACAGATACGACAGACCCTCGCCACTCTTCATGAGCGCATCATAATGTACACACAGTAAACAAAACAAGAAGAGAGAGAAAGAGAGGGAGAGAGAGAAAAATGGGAAAGAGAAAGAGGAAAGTTAGTTAGAAATTGGAAATAGCAGGTATGATTTCTTGTCGGTGTTGTTTTACTCACTATAACTCCTTACGTGGTACACTATCTAATAAAACATGTACCCTAAACTAAAACCTTTAATATCCTACCTTACAGTTGGCTGAAACACATTTTAAAAACGCATGCATATGTATTGCTTGTTCGAATAGCAAGTGACAGTTTTGACAGAAAAGTTTGGCTCGAAAATGTAAACTACGTGATACACCGTGATCTTAACGTGGGCGGGGGTGAGTTATAAGGTGACCACACTAGTTGTAGTTGATTGTTTTGTTTAGAATACTGACAGTTACATACACCGAAGAAGAAGTTTCATAAGTTGACAAAGTAGATCTAGAAAGTTCCACGATAAATACCTCAAACTTTGCTACCGATTATTTTGTAGCAAAGGCGAAAGAAATATTCACGAGACAATTTTTTTAAAAACATACCATCCACTTTGATTCATTCGATTATATTCACGTTTTGTAGGATAGTAAAGCGATTTCATATCTATTTCTGGCCGCAATATGATGACGATATGACGGCCGCCATATTCAAAATGGCGATATGACGTGCATGTGGGTCAGTAAGAAAACTAGGCCGCTATTGCGAGACTACGGTTCGAATGTCAAGTGCCCCTGTTTTTCCCCGCCATGCATCAATTCAGCGACAGGTGCATTCGGTCAAAGGTTAGGTCAGAGGTCAAAGCTTTACTGATACATTACAGAAAAAATCACAGCCCTAGCCTAGAATCTATGTTTGCGACACCCCTACTTTTCATTTGTTGGCCACTTATTCCAAGTTATATGAACTAATATATAGATGCTTATGCAAATGAGGGTAGAGAGAAGAAACATATGCATAATATCACATAAGTTGTCGCGGACACTATAGAGGCAAAATATACATCTAGGTTTCAGCCAACACCACTAATGTCTAGTCTGAACTATTCCGACAGTCTATATTTCACTGTTAGCATGCTATTATAGATTACTATTCTGACGCAAGTAGCCAAGTAGATTATACCATTAATTCATGACGTCGGGAGAAGATGTACACAATGAAAGAAAGAACATTCTTGAAAAACATTTTGGTCATTCAAGCGTCCAATTCTAAATGTTTATGACAGGGTATAATGTAGTTTTTGTGACATAGTTATGAAAACACAGGTGACAGAATGTTAAGCAAAATCAAATATTGATATTGAACCCCCATTTACCCAAATGGTACAGTCCACACTTGACACCCTGACAGCTGTTCTAGCGTCAGTAAAAATTGCAGCCGGCAAGTTTGCTAAAATATGAGCAGTGCCCTAGTGAAACGGTTACACGTACAAAGGACTCAATCATTGTCTGTATGACATGTAGTTTCCTCTATTCATCCCTAGTTTTTTTGTACCTTTAAAATTATCTAGCAAATATTCAAGACTGCTCTGGGTTGATAAATTGAATTAGATTTGTAATATATAAAAAAGACTATTATTTTTAATTCAATGGCGGCCACTCCTTTCCTTCAATTTACAAACAAAACTCCTCCTGTCTTACAACGTACCTAGGAACAATGTTTTTTTTTGGATAGAATGATTTGATTAGAATGAAATGTTTAGATCGTTGTCGCTAATACGAATGCTTCTGATACTGTATTCTATACTACTGAGCGAAAATTACAGTCTTTAAGCGTTTTGAAGCCCTGACGAGAATTATTACACTATTTGATATGAAACCCAAACGAAAAGAGTGAGAAAAAGCGTGGAGAAAATCACACATAAAACGGGCATGCGGTAGCTATAGTTAGCAGGGCGGTTTTGTGTGACCAGTGTAGAGCAGTTCCGTCACACATGTGACAGCTGCGTGCTCGCACTGTCACCCGCCCTTCAAAAACCATCGCCTTTTGCGAACAGAAAGGCACAAAGAACTCATTTTCTTACCGCAGATGTGTCCAATCCGTTTGCGTCGGCCATGTTCCTTCAGAATATCCCCTGCAAACCACCAAAAAGAGTCCTGAACACTCCTAGCAAGAAGCTAGCTCGCCTCTGTCTCCCGACCAAACTTGCCGTCTACCCGGTTGGATCCAAAATTAGTCAATGACTGGCTGACGACTCCGTGTGTCGGCATGCGGGAATGCGGCGGCCTGCTAGGGCGGAGGGACACATTGTCAATATGCGTGCGCCAAAAATACCCCAGGGTCGCCGGATCGGACCGGTTCACTGAAACCGAGAAGAGATATCGGCGCCCCTCATTTGCATACATTCCCCCCGCGCTGTCTGTGTGGGGATGGTCATGATAGGTCAATGTCTTGTGACATGTATAGTTATTAGTCACTCTCCAAGCAGAGGTTAGGATCGCCGTGTTACATTCGCCGAGAAGGTTGTTTTTGATAGCTGTGTGTGTGCAAGAAGAGGGCGACAAAACATACATTTATGGTGTTTATTGTAATATTATGAAAAATGTAACGTTATGTACGTATGTAAGTATGCATGCATGTGTGTATGTTTGTATGTATATGTGTATGTATGTATGTATGCATGTGGTTTAACTACATAACTCAAGATACTATAGATGGATTGTCATGAAATTTGCTATGAGGTTAGGCCATGTGCCTTCAAAGAAATGGTTAGCTTTTGGGCCTCCCTGCTCCTTTTCTTAGTACGGCTGCAGTACTACAGGTTTTGATAGTTCCTTTTACAACACAATTTTTGTTTTGGATAATTTAGGTGTTTTGTCGTCTTAAGCTTGACTGTCGATTTTGTCAGATTTTCGGCGTGCACATTGGCCCAACATACATGTTTTCCATGAACAGCTGACAAAATAGAAAGGCCGACAAAACGCCTAAATGACACCCCAAAACAGGACAGAGCCTAACCTCTGCTTGGAGAGTAACGTAGCAAAGCTAACGTCAAACGCCTGTTTGCGATGAAAAAATATTGATGAATACAGCAGGCGAGAAAGAAAAATTGCAGCCAGTCATTTCAAGGCACCTGAAGTTCTGGACGCAACGTTTTTGTTTTTCTTCTTCTTCTTTCTGAACTTAATATTGTTTGGCAAAGGCACAAATGTACAGAAGTTTGACATTTGAAACATGAAGCGATGTATTGATGGGTGTGGGTCCAAAACATCGACGACAGCAGTGTTTAATTCAACATCACTTTACTCTTGGCAACATCGAACATTTGGCCATGGTTCAACACATTCCTCTCTCTCTAAACTGAACCGTATTTTTCTTGGCCCACCAGATTTGGCAATGTCTATGTTTCAATCCAGATGTTACCAAGTGTTTTCATCTATTAGAAACGTTGGCATTGAAGGCTTTCTAACATGTTTTTCAATATCATAGAATTCGAGGAAAGAAATTCCTCTTCCCTTTCTTTACAATGACAATTTCTAACCATAGGATATGTATTAGAATGGAAAGAGTCACCTACTCTAAGAGAAATTGATACGATCCAAACATTTCGCTATCTATATAGCTAGAACATGTGAGATTTCACCAGTGATAAATCACAATATTGCGATTTTCAAATTATTTCAACATGTACGTTTTACTTTAGAATTCATAGCGACTGCGCCACATTGAATCATAGCAATTAGAAATTAACTTCAATCTCTGGCATTTTCAATAACTATGTAACATAAAGAGGACCATTCTGGTTATATACATGTCTTGATGACAAAATATTAACATCCGAAAATAGTTTCATTAGGTTGATGGGATATAGGATAATTCTTTTTACACAACCAAATAAGTTCTTACTTTGCTTAAATTATAGCGGCGAGAAGAAGAACTCCAGTTAGAAGCTCTGAGGAAAGTGTCCGAGAGACATCGAAACGTAAACAAAGAAAGTAAGTACATACTGGTTGTGTAAAAAGAATTATCCTATATCCAAAATATTAGCATTATAATTACGCAAATTCAAAGAACAAAATGCGAAATCACATTCATAAACCGACAAAAGAAACAACACAAGAAGAGGGCGACGCCAGCTACATTTAAGGTGTTTATTGTAATATTATGAAAAATGTAACCATATTCACCGTTACGTGTATCGAACTTAAAAAAGTATAGCAGGTGAAAATAAAACCTTCTAACTGTCTTATGTTTTGAATGTCCAGTGGTATAAACGCTTAAGTAAACAAAATTCATTGTAATTTCGCTTCCCCCTCCCACAGGCATTGGTTTCACCCAATTTTCGGTCCCAAGCGCGCATGCTCAGCGAAATGTATTGTGGGCAATATGTCAAAGGTGAAAGCCCCTGAGACGTAAATAAAACACGCCTGGACATGTAGGAAGCATGGTCTTGATTAGAGCATCACCTTTTAAAAATACCAATGATGCATTTCGCTGCGCATGCGCACTTCGAACCATGAGCGCCCTTATAAAAAGTACTTAAACTGACCAAATAATTTCTAACAACTACACCCCGTTGACCTAGTGTTCTCATCCTTAACCCATTAACTTATCGTTGGTTAGATAACGTATGATACAAAATACAACATGGCTACAAAACCAGTACTGACACATTGTTGTTAGTTCAGTCACTAGCTGTCGTCTGCGGCTGACTCAAGTTGCTATGGTGACCAGTGTTCCTATTTCCCGCCCAATGATGTAACCTCCAAGCAAGTAACAAGCTAGTAATACACACTTTGATGGCCAAAACTATAGTTATTTTTAGGTACATGATACAAATTTGCCGAAGGCGTAACACCATTGTCTGCATAGTTGACTCACTAGTGATTATACAATTGTGGATATGATGTATAAGATTGCACTTATAACTTTTAACTACACATAATTATAGTTTCCCTAAGTACATGTAAGCTTTCGTGAGCTTAGCCCGCGTATGTGGGATATAAAGAAAATTCAGAACTAAGAAATAAAACTTATAGTGTCACTCCTAAAATACAAGTTCAACCTCAGTTCGTTCATACATTCAAAGATCACTTGTCGCAAAAAGAATCCGTTCTAATTCTTAACAGTAAGAGGAAAGACGTAACTGATAGACATTACATCTTGAAAAGATGACACAAAATCTCAATACCGCGTCCCCTTTGAAAAAAAAAGTGGTTGGTCCCGAACCACTGTGGTCCAAACTTGACTTCAAAACCTCATAACGATAAAGAATGAACTTGACTACAATTATGGTGAAATTTATGAACCTGCTTCACTCAGCGTGAAATTACTTAGTTATTGTAAAGTTATGCTATTTCATCAAACAATTAAGTAAATAAGAAGTTACACAGAGCTATTTTGTAGTACACAGTTTGCGAGCAAGTAATAACAGGAGGTTAAAACTAAGGGTCTGAGTATTGTTCATAATTACATGTCAGTCATATTGTAATTATACTTTGAAATTCTTCTAAGAGGCATTCAGTAGCAAAACTAAAATTTTCGTACATATTCATTATATAAAAATCTAAAACACCAAATTCATCTTTTTTTTTACGCCATGATGAAAGATGATTTTGGTTAAGTACGCTTGAAGCCCCCCCTCCCCATCACCGCATTTTATACAGCCAGCCATAATTTCAAAATTTAAAATTTTGATCGTTACACAATTTGTTTTTATGGCAACCAATCAAACCCTTCGGTGATGTTGACCGGAAACGATGTCATCTAAATATATTACGTAGTAACATCGATTTCAGATCAGATACTTAAAACGAATCATAACGTAAAAACTAAAAAGCAGTACAAAATCATCTATCCATATATATTTTATCATAATTATAAAGTATCTATCTATTGTAGTGCACTGTTAATTGTAAATAACAATTGTAATATTCATTAACTAAAACCATCAAAACATATTTTTCTCGTTCTAGAAAGTCTCTAAGATAATCGTAGCAATACTATGATATCGAATATTGGCAAAGCAAAAGGAATGTAGGTAAATATCATGATTAACAAAATCTAGGTAGTCGCAGCTTGCTCGAACAAATTCTTCCTGTTGGCCAAGTCATCACTGCTGATCTCGCTCTGCATGACGGGAAACAATAAGTTGTTATGGATACAGGCATTTTACACCCTGATTGGACAATATTGCATTCATCAGCCTCATTTCGCTTGAAGCTATGGTATAACGGCTTGATATGGTACTGTGAATACTGTATGTTATCAAAAATATCCAAATAGTTGATAGAAACGTCTGAAGATTTATCATGGTCATATCATATAAATGTTAAAAGATGCAAAACATCAAGATTATAGCAGATAAAAGTCAACATTTAAAGACAATTCAATCTCTACCACCGTATAAGATACGGAGATTACTTGACATCCATCACTCTTCTTCAGCGTCACTAGAACTGCTTATTGTGGTGATGCGCATGCGAAGCCAATTTGTTCTAGCTAGTGACGTAGAAGAATAGAGTGATGGATGTCACTCAAAACGTCCGAAAGTTATCTCGTCCGTATTTTATCCAGGTGTAGAGATTTTTTACATATTCTTTGTGTGAATGTCTAACCTCCATAAATGTATGAATGACAAAAAAGTCAATATTTCTTTACAATGTTTTTAACGATTCTACTCCGAATATAACATTAATACAGTAAAAATATTTTAGTTAATGTTATTTCACCTTCATTCGCGTAACCTGTATTCTTTTTTAACAGGGTATTCATGGATATCAAGTTCATTAATCGTAGTTTGAAAATATCCGAACGTTTTCAAAATAATTGCAGTTTGAAACCAGCATGCGTCTGTCGACTTGATATCCCTAAATACTCTATTTTTCATAACAACGAATATAGGTTAAACTGCGGATAAAGGTGAACTAACGTTACCTTCTTAGGAGAGATGAGTTTTGGAGGCTCTTCGTCCTCCTCCTTTTTATCGTTGATGTGTTCCCACATCTTCCGTCTGTCCGACACGCCGGTCACCACGATCTCCTTCTTACCCGCCAGCTTCTGAACCTTGGAATCCTGGGTAACGTGCATGGGAACGAGAGGCGTATGACGTTGGGAACAAGACTGACCAAGAGACGCCATGTTTTTTTCTTTTTAAGTTGCAAGTACTAGTATGTCAGAATATTGCAGTATATACGACATGAACTATAAAAAAAACGATAACGCTATGTTTTTATAAGTCACAAGTACTAGTATATAAAAAATATTACAGTATAAATGACATTAACTATGAAAAAAACAAGAAGACGTAAATTTTGATTTTACAAATCTAGACATGACAGTTCAGAGAATAGTTTCATTGCCAAGAATAAAATAATAATTGTCATGTTTTTCGAAACAGCTTACTTACCCCCATCTTATTCCATTGCTCAAACCTGTTGAAAAAATAGAACACTTTGTTAACGATACTCCCTACGTATTTAATGTTAAGGATTTGACAAAGTATATGGAATGCAAGTATATGTGTAATCATTTGCAAACACCAATACGAAAATTCAATGACCAATGAGGTTCATCGACTTACTTTCTATCCACTCCTTCTACATTTATTGCTTGTTTGTTCCTGCAAGGATGAATTGAACATCAATGTTAATACTTTTCCTGTCTGTATATTAACTAAAATGCAATGTCAATGTGCAATATAATTTATACTTTGGTACAGTTGTCTTATAATCAATACAGACAAAAATCGATTCCAAGTGATGATTTTAAATCAAAACCACGTTGTCAATTTGTTACGCTCACCCTTTCCCCATCATCTCCCTCAGCCGTTGACTAAGTTCATTTATCTGAAAAAGAAACACATCAAAACGTTAACATGACTTAATATCAATACTATTGTGTAGAAAAACAAACCCATTTCCTGCGACGTTTCCAACGAAAGGACTTTCCTGCTACCGTGCCCGTTAGATTTAGCTAAAAATTAATTCTATAGAGATTACACAAAATGCATTTTTTTTATTTTTTCCCAAGCGATTCTAATGCAATACAAATCCCTCTGCCTCTAAGCCGTCACCAAAAAATGAAAAATAAAAAAAAATTGGACACCATGCATTAGATCTATCGACAACACACAGTGATGGAATTTATGACGTCACTCGTCGCTCTCTACACAGGTTAGAAAGACGTCATAGCAATGTGTATACTTACGTCATACTCCTGCCTCTGCATCTTGCTGTCCAGGTCAAACTTGGCGGTGACGACACCGCTCAGGTGATCGTGTAACTCCGCAGCCTTCTCACTCAGTTCCTCCGCGTCCAGACCCTACGCAGCCAACATACATGTACATGTAAAAAGGTAAAAAGTAGTCCCATAGACATTTTGGGGGCCACATGGGCAATGGGTTGTTATCCCCCGCGTCCAGGGCATGGTATTGGAAGCTGGAACCCGTCTCTCTCCTTTAACCATCTTTTACCTCCAAAACCAGATTAGGATACCCATTTTACACTAGTCTTATGGTACATGTAACGTTAGTTCACCTTGATCCGTAGGGTAACCTTTATCCGTTCTTTTTAAGAACAATGTATGTAGGGAAAGCAAGTCGACAGATGATGGTTTCAAACTGCAATATTTTGAAAATAGTACAATTTGAAACTACCGTCCATCGACTTGATATCCCTGGATACCCTGTTTAGCAACGCAACGGATATAGGTTACCTCGCGGATAAAGGTGAACTAATGTTATAGGGAACATATAAAAAAAGATAGTTCAACATCACTTGTACAAATGTGCTTGAAAAACAATCTTCCTGTCTGCGTAATAAGACATGTTGTCACAATCAAGTTTCAAGCATGACAAAAACTTTCGGGATGAATATTAGACAATGGAATGCAGAGAGAATTTTTAGAATACACTTCGAATTTCCAGGAATATACAAAGAATTTTATTCAGACGGTATTCCGGCTCATTCCGATTCCCTTATAAGAGGCCTTTTCGAAAGATCTGCTAGGAGATTACTCCTTACATCCAGTTCCAGTTTGATCCTGCGCTCGGCCAGCACTCGGCGCTTCTCGGCCTCACGGAGCTCCTTCTGCCGAGGGTCCTTCTTGTCGATGCCGCCTTCCACCGTCTGGAAACAACAGCGTGCGAAAACTTAAATGAGTTGAATGTTTGCCAAATTATTCTTTTAAGTGCAAATTCTAGCAAGACATCGGCAGAAAAAGTTGAAGTCCGCCCCGCACTAAATGGTGCAAAGGGCAAAAATCTGATAAAAAATTCTAAGATTTATGTAAAAGAATTTAAAATCGATGTAAAGATTGGTGTAAAGGAATCTAAGGTGGATGTAAAAGAATCAAAGACTTATATAAAAGAATTCTAAGATTTATGTAAAAGAACCTAAGATTTATGTAAAAGAATCTAAGAGTTATGTGAAAGAATCCAAGATTTATGCAAAAGAATCTAAGATTGAATTACCTTTAGTTTCATGTTGATCCACGCGGGTGTTTCGCTCTCGTTCAGTCTCTGCTTACGCCGCTCCGCCTCAGCCTGGCGGCGACGCTCTCCCTCTTCCTGACGCCTCTTGCGCTCCTCCTAGCGGAGTTCATAGAAACAGCATCATCATCATAACGTTATAACACTTGAAAGTCGATTTGAGATCGTTTTAATTACGTCTAAATCTCTCAATATATCAAAAAGAAGGCCACAGAAGGGATAATCGTGACTGAAAACGACAAGAGCGAGGGGGGAGGGTCTGATTTCGAGGTTTCCCCGCCTTAAACTCGAAACGGAGTTTCAAAGATGGCAAGTAATTCTCTTCCATAATATAACAGATAGAAAATTTCTTACTTACTTCTTCAATAGCTGCTTTCTTTGCTCTCTCTTCCGCCATCTTGGCTTCGCGTTCCTCCCTTTCCTTCCTCCTCTTGTCCTGTATGAGAAAAAGCATCAAATTTTGAACTTCCTTTCTTCGCTAAAATAAATTTTACAGCAAATGCCTAGGAAGTTACGTCCGCTAGTGACAAATATGAGAGGTGCAGTTTTGGAGGATCTCCTGTACTATAAAACAAGCAATCAAATTTCGAACCTGAATTTTTTTTCCTGTATCAAATTTACCAACTCGCTGCTTGCAATACTCTTTGAGCAGAGGTTAGGTTCCGGCTATTTTTGAATAAAGGAATTTACATCGGCCTTTCTATTTTGTGCTGTTTTCTTTATGTCTTCCCGTAGGAAACAGCACAAAATAGAAAGTAAGATGAAAACGTCTAAAAACACCTAAAAAAACAACAGCCGGAGCCGAACCTCGACTTGGAGGGTAGCTTGTTGAGCAATACGATATTTTTCATGCAGTGCATGTCTATGACTTAGCGCCACCTAGTGACACACGTAAGAAGTACAGCCCTAGAACCCCTACCCTTCTCTCCTTTAGCTCCTGCAGTTCCTGCTCCTCCTTCTCCCGCTGTTTGCGGAAATCCTGCATGCGCTCTGCCTCCTCCTCCTCACGTCTCTTACGGATTTCCTACGACGCAAAACAAAACAAAACTTGGCGTGAAGTTGGGATGATTTGCCTGTTTGCTAGATACGTCTCCAGTATATCACTTCAAAATGGCTGAGGCCACCAAGGCAAAAAAATAAAATGATGAAACCTTTTGAAAAACGATTTTCATTTCACTTCATTACTTTCTATTTGTTTGTTTGTCTTGGTGTGCGTGCAAGTTTGTTCGGGTCGAAGATTGGCTCTTGTGGCCGAAACTTTGATGGTGCAACTGGAGACTTGCAGTATTGGAACGCTGGTTTTGCCCGGTTCCACAATTCATGTACTTACTTACCATGGGGTTGTCATACAACGATCCTGTAGCATTTTGCTTTTTATCTATAGCTATATATCTTTGTGCTATTACCTTCATTATTATTTCTGTTTTTTATTGCATGGTTAGATCTATATTGTATCGGCTTCTAAACGCCTGGAAGTTTTCAGAAACCCAGTACAACCAGAAAACAACGTACAAGCACAAAAATAGCACATGATTTAAAACGAAAAAGCCCAGGTATACCGGTAACATTCCTGCCATGGAAGCTAGCCTTCATCTACTTACCTCAGCCACACGTTCAGCCTCATACCCGCTACTCTTGTCCTCCCGTTTCTGGTTAATCTCTGTGATGGGGTCCGGGCGGCTAGGGGCAACAAAAAACATGTTACAACATTTGTTTCTGCCTCGTACATGTATATAAAATTGATATATACATATATTATCATACAATATCAATTCGTCTAAATTATACAAAAATATTAGCATGTTACTATTTTTCTATTTCGTGAAAAAACTTCAAATATTTGTGTGTTGCAAGCAAAAGTACATTTTCTAACAACGTTAACTCCAGTCCAACCTCGCAATGCCACCATGCAGTAACACCAGGATGTAATGCTAGCCCTAACCGTATGATGGCGCCACAGCCATGGTGGAGAAAAAGAACACACAGACAACTTTTGGGGAGACGATGACATTAGAATTTCACACACTAATACATGCGTTCCAATGGGAGACTTGAGGAAACAAATATGCAATTATCTCAAGAATAAAAAGTTCAAGCCATACAAACTTACCTTCAAATGATAGCCTACTACATCCAGTCTCGGCAAATTCCTTGGCAAGAATTTCTATACGGCTAATCTTTTGATACACCCCCCTGATTAGAGCCCTTGGATTGGCCCATTTGGCTGAAAACACCATTCTGGCGACGATACCACTATTTCAGGGGGTGCGGAAACCCCCTCGATGGAGAAAGGTCATTTTTTACAACTAATTCTACCAGTGTAGGGTCTTTCCTACTGCAGCCACCCCCAAAATGCCCAGATTTCACATAAAATCCCAGCAAGAAAGGCTTTTCAATGGTTTAAAGCCTTGTTTTTATTTGAGATCTCTCACCATGGGCTCTAGGCGCCTGCGCTAATGCTTACGTCACCCCTTTTATTGCGGGTTACGAGAGCACATGAAGGACAGAAGGTTTAAGTAGGTGACGATGGTCATGTGCAGTTATAATTAGAACTGCTAGGCGTCCTTCCTACCTTTCCTTCACCTCTCGCAGCTTGACTTGAGCCCAAGCAGGTTTGCCCGGGTCTGACGGTGGTTGCTCCGTGTCTATGATAGTTTTCCTGGAAAGGAAAATGTACAAAATATTCAAACCTCATTCATCATCAACAGTATAGAAAAAAACCCCAGACATTCTGCTGCAGTAACAAGGAAAACCGCTAGAGGTCACAATCTATTAATTTCTTCTTTTGTTGCCAATCCGCACCATCATGAAAATATCATTAAGATCCATCCATTGGCGAAGACAGGTAGCTGGCAGAGTGTGGGCAAGAACGCCTCTTACTGATCGTCAGCTGTACTGCACCCAATCTATGCCTACAGCAAGAACACCATATACTAGTAGTTATTGCCTACATTTTATCGAGGGTCTGAATCCTATCTTGAGCAACTTCCGCCCTAAGCTTTCACCTGTCCCCATAGATCAACCGAGTACCACAGGCGTTGACGTTAAATGTCTTAAGAGATATCTTAGCGACACAAACTGGGGCACTGCGTTTGTAAATCGACGGATTAAGTCGTAAAACCAACAGGAAGTCAACGTGAGGGTCTGTATGGGGTAACCTGATAACGCTCAACGCTAACTTGAGGAGGACTGTGAAGGGTTAGCGGAAAATCGATCATGACTTCTTATTGTGAAAGGTTTTTCCAACGATTTCATTGGATTTTTCAGTTGTATTTATGGGTGTCAAGCCATGGCAAAACAAACTGAGAACATCGGCACATCCGAAAGCTCTATTTTGCTACTTTTGTGCACTCAGGAATTCGGATTCACCATACGAATAGTTTGTCAATATCAATTTATGATGAATTCTGTAGAACAAGAAAATTGCGCGCTATGCAGAACAAACCGCTAGGGGGCCGAAAATCTAACAATTTCGAGGTTTCACCAAGACAACCTTACATACTAAATATACAAAAATCCATCCGAGCATTCTCAAGTTATGCTGTTCATCTATATACACATGCACGCACGCACGCACGCACACACACACACACAATGGCACACACACGCACACATACACATACACACACACCCACCCACACGCACACACACACACATACACGCACATGCACACTCAAACACACACACACACACATGCCGACCCTCCAACATGTGGGCTCACCTCTTAACAACTGATGGTTCACATGTGTGGCGGGAAAAGTTTGCCTTCGGGGCGGTTCTCTGACGTAAATAACGAATCGTTCGGGGACGTGAAATCCGCCCGAGTTTTACCGAGTAGCTCAGGCGATGCTGTAGGCACGTTTGTACTGTTTGTATAAGGGGGTCACGCCCGTTGTGCCTGGTACCTACTTCCATGTGCTTGCCCCAATTTTTTTTGGCCACTTAAAAAATTCTATTTACGTTTTTCTCTATTAGATATCTGTATCTGCATCTACGAATATATGAAGGAGAATCATGCCGGTAGAATTTGCTTTTGAATGGTTTATAATGATATTTGGTATGTAGATAGGTTTCGAGAAGTCGTAGGTCAAGGTTAATTTTGGTCTCGTAATGTGTGCCCTTCTTTGTATAGGTTTTTTTTTACATTTACAAATGTCTGTCATCCACATTGTATTTACATGTATTCTCTCAGTTCTGAGTTCAGCATTTCATTCTTCCTTTTGAGTACGTTTGTATCCCTTCCAAGAGCATAAACGCCCCCAAATTACATAAACGCACAACATTTATAAATATATATTCAGGATAAACAATGTTTTCTGTGGAAAACAAGTGAGCTAAATTACAATTTCCCCATTTTGGGGGAGCGATAAAATCATGAAAGACTGAAGTGGACAACGAAATAGCTACAAAAGAATAGACATCAGACCGATAGAAGCAGAAATGATTCAGTAACTGTTATGTCTGTCCGGAAAACACTCTGTGTTACATCAGGGCCACCCTGTGATTGTAGCTGCACGCTGTATCTTTAGGTTTCCAAACACTTGAACCGGTTTGTGTATCTTCCAAAGTACCCCGCTAATCAAGCTTTGGAAGGTATTTTATAAACCGAAAGGAGAAAAATAGAACAGAGAGCTACACAAATGGTAGCTGAACAAACTTGCAGTAGAATATATGCAGGAGTTTTAGATATTTACTTTCAACGAAAGCTCGAAACATCGAATCTCCCTAAAACATGGAGGGATAAAAATGGCGCGTAAGGATGATGGAAAGCAGGTGCAGACGACAGAATAACGGACGATACCACCGTTGGCATAATGTTGTGTAAAGTGATTAACCCTCATCCGTAACTTATACCTACGTTGTATATACTGCTGTTACAATTTCTTCGGGCACGGGTTTGTAATAAATGCATGCTGAATATGGATATGATCATAGTGAATCTGATAAATTGTAGCATTTCATTTTTGTTTATATATTCTACGGGATAAGCCGAAGAAAACTTGGCACTAACGTCACATCAATTTTGTCTTGAAAAAATAAACATTTGCCTGTATTGGTATTCCCTGTCAGAAAAATGGTTGATCCCAATCGAACCAATCACGTCCAAGTTTCCGCCATCTTGATGAAAGGACGTACCTGACCGTGACCTTCAAAGGTCACCTCTAAGTTTGCCAAGCCTTGACGTGTGTTTTGGGTTCCCAACAATAACAACCCGTAAATTATGTCCAAATACAGCCACTTGGAACATGTGGAACATGACCAATTAGAGAGAAATTCAAAGAACGTGATTTTGTTGAAGGCGTGGTGGAAGAAAAGTGTAAACAGTCTAGGGTTTCAGGCCACGTTGGGGGTCAGTAGGGCTGTATGGTGGGCCTTTATGGATGAGTTTTTGTTCATCCGAGACAGCTTCATGGTCACTTCCAAGTAAACACGCCAGGGGGTAAACTTACAGTCGTTCCATCATCCACCCACGTTGGCTGAAAAGTAGGCCAAAGTACGCTATACAAAAGCTAGTTCACGGGCAAAATTCAGTCAAATAAGGCCACAGCAAGTACTAAATACATTTTGTGCATGACATGCGCGCTAGAGCAACAATTCTCGTCTGGATTTTGAAAAAAAAAGACTTTCCCCCCTCTGGCGATGGGCAACAAATCATAAGTACAGTTGTGGAAGGGTACTATTTTGGTAGCGTTTAGTGTAGTTGTGAAATTGTATGCTACAACATTAGTGTCAATTTTTTGTTGGCTGTGATACCATGTTCCCTAGTTTGAAAACGTAGGCATCTTCTTTTTTAGTACGGCTTTTTTTTTTGCACTCTCGCATTAGATTTTTCCCAAGCCTGCAGATGATGTCATCAATAACATTTACTTGATATGGCCTTATCTTACAAATTGTGCTCTGAAAACGTCAAATACAGTCAGTCATAGGCCTGCTATTACAAGTCAATACCACTCCAATTGCCTTGCATCACTTATTTCGAGAGGCTCTTTGTGGCACTTTTTAGCTGTAACGTTACATTTATCATAAGAAAACGACGAAAAGAAAATCATTTGAAAAACTGTACTTCTATGCTCAGTGTTGCATGTAAAGAAACATGTAAGACAAGCATGGCGGTTACGTCAGTACAAATCACACAAACCATTATCCAACAGACATCTTGACAGCCATTTTTGCGTAGCCAAATAAAGAGTCCCATTCATAGCCATCTCAATACAAAACTACCAGTGTGGACTTCTCCATTCAAAACGTTTGTTTGTACTCGTACCAACGACAAACGCGCACTAACAGAGATGTAACGGTCTTAAACATAGCTGATATAAAAGGTGACTTGTAATTGTATGAGTTTTTTCGTAATTGTGGGACACAGACAAGCTGTTGAAATTACCCGTATTTCGTAGGTAACTAGGTAGTGATTTGATTTTTCTTCTTGAATGTGTCGACATTTACGTAGACAGGACTTCTAAAGTTAGCGTAACGAAACGAAGTGTTGCCCCCCCCCCCACACACATACATACAAACAATATACATCTCCAAATATCCAACAAATAAATCTCTAAGAAACTATCACGTTATGTGTTTTTAAACCCATAAATGTCTAGAGACACGCCCACAGTATGGTACACTTATGAAGCACTGTGCCCTAACACTTGAACTTCATAAACATCCTCTCTAATGACTACCCTAGGGACGTTCTGACGTATGTAACACCAGATAGAGTTGACTGTAAGCAGGACACAGTATGTAGCCTGGAGTCCGGTCTTGTTAGGCTCTGTCGTCCGCTAGCTATCCCAAACTGGCTAACCCACAGTGACTGTATCGATCGGGCTAACGCAATTACATGACTGAATTGTAGTCTGGATGCCAGACTACTTCCAGGGCCTTCACAGGTCAGCTCCTCGGCTCCAGGGCCAACATGCCCCGACGAAAAAGTTACCAGAGTTCCCTTAAATAAGCTCTGACAGTCAATGAGCTGACCTGAGCTCTAAAGGCCCTGGAAACAGTCTGGCATCCAGGCTAGCTCCCAGTCTATATTATCGGTTCGTACCTGACAGACTTGAGCTGGTTGGTGGACCAAGAGGGGGCGGCCTTCGGCTGTGAAGCCTCCTCTTCATTCATTTCCTCCGATACGGATTTCCTGTGGCGGGAAAAAACATAACTGTAATGAGTAAAGACTAAATAGTTTTGGACTATCTTATCGCAGAATTTTTCTAATAAGGGGAGAGAGGTCATAATATTCGGTCCAACTCTATTTCCTTTCCTTGCTTTTGTGTAATCAAATACCATTCTAAGCTGGAACGAACTCCGTTTGTTTAAGTTATTTTATTGTGATTACACTATTTTATTGCATTGGTTTAATTACTCATTCTGTTACCACATTTTCATTATATCGTTCTGACACCCCCTGAATGTTTGAAATGGTATCGCCCGGTCTTTTCATTCATTTTGAAGTATAGTAAATACAGGTACAGAACGCACCTGTTCACTGTGATTACACTGTGAGAAACTTCCCACCTGACGTCATACAACCTGTGACATGCCTTATAAGGAATCCAATAGAGCTATCTCAATCTCCAAGCAGATGTCTGGTGTTTGGGCATTTTTTTCGTGCATACTATTCGCTCGTTTGTAGAATATGTATTCAGCTGCATCTAAACGATGTAGATATATACGGCACAGTAGTGTGGGCACACAATACTGACCAAGAAAACCACTCATATAATTGACAAATTCTGGTCTCTGGGACAGGTGGTGGTCACTATAGACAGGTTATCAATTATGATACTTGTGTCATTATGAAAAATTATATAAGGGATCAATGGCCAAGTGGTCCTTATATAGAGGTGGTCACCTGTACAGGTACACATATGAAGTTTCACTGCGGCTTGTCAAGCAACTGTATCATATAAAACTGACTCTTTTAATCTCCAAGCAGATTCTTCTATACGGTAGCATAAGATAGTATCAAAAGCTGCCAGAGGAATGAAGCCAGCCTAGGAGTGTGTTTGGCTACCGTGGCTAACGGCTGATGACTCCCTTTGGCCAGCTATACTCCTTACCCAGCTTAAGCTTTGATACTATCTTTAGCAACTGTTAAATCTGTCTGGGGATTAGACTCTATGACTTTAGCTTGTAAAAATCAGACGCGTTGCTCGTCCAACAAAATGAAAAGCTGCGATAAACGTCTATTTTAAATATACCCTTTGCGATAAAAGGTCTACAAAAGTACGAAAACTATCTCTGTCTCCTTTCTCTCGACACTTCCAACCAAGTTGTTTTACACGCGACCTTCGCTTGATACAAACATTCTAAGAGTTGTGTGAGATTGTGGACCACTAATATGGCAAATCTTTAAACACAGACGAGAGCCTTTATCATCTTGTGTCTAGTTTTACTGAAAACTACTAGGGAAAGTTCGTTTCTGATGGAAACATCACTTGTCGGTCACTTTTGGAAGAACGAATCAACGGCGTCGCTTTTGTGACTAACTTTCTCTCAGAGGTGGGAGGGCAGACATTTGTAGTTGTAGGACGTCTTGATTTCTGATGGAAACATTACTTGACTTTTGAAAGATGGAATTAACGGCGTCAATTTTGCAACCAACTTTCTCTCAGATGTGTGTGTGTGTGGGGGGGGGGGCAGAAATGTCTATTTTTATGTTGCTTTGTTGCAAATGATCCACTCTTCCAGAAAAATTAAACTTCAACTTAATTTTCATAATGAAACAAATCCAACTTTGTGGCGGATGTTGTGTCTTTGTTCAGCATTAGTCACATGGGAGGGGGGGCATGTCGTTTCAGTCCAATATCAACTCAAGTTCATGTGAGTAAAATGAACACTCCCTCAATAATCTGCCTTAAACTGACAGCTAACCCGTATGGTATTCCGCCATTTGGAAAGTAAACTTCCTTCATATCGTTACTCAAGTACCGCTGCTCTGAAAGATATGCCTAAATTGGGGTAACTCTAGTTAAACTATTTACTCTCTGGCGACCCTCTCCCCACGTATAGGCCTAAGAAAAAAATGTTGTGTTTCCTGTAACCCTAGCAAAAAATGACAACCCTAGACTTTTTGAGTAGCCTGGGTAACATCTGATTTCTACCGGGGCTCCTTGCACTCGCTGCCCTAAAAAGGAACAAGGAGCCCCGGTAGAAATCGGATGGTACCCATGCAGGCTACTTTTTTTAAGTTCGTTGCATACGATATATCTGACATCTCCGTTTTTATCATATTCTCTTTATTTCTAGTTGTACTAGAATTGTGATCACACAATATGATATTTAGAATACGATATTAAAGATTCCAGCGTTATGAATGAATGAAGACCTTTATTGTACAATTTTGCCCAACCGGGCTAAGTACAGGTCACAACAAATCAGGATATATACATACATAAAAGTGTCACAAATCTAGTCTAACACAAAAGTTCGGCATTTCAGTTTTACATCGATACAAAAGTATCTGACGTATCACTTCGGTGGCAGAATTCTTGAAGAAAATGGAAGCAACATATAACCCAACATCTGCTTGGAGATAACCAAATTAGCGCTAAACCAGCAAAGTCAATAGCAATTTTGACCTATTACACAATATTCCATGAAGATGTGGGGTATTTTATGAAATATTGCATTACCTATAAAACTGATTTGGTGTAAAAAAAAAAGTGCATCATCTTGCACATACGGGCATGCGACATGCCAAAATACATACGAATGCAGCAAAGGGATCGTGAGATACAGCTGCGAACACCAGAACATGACCAACAACAATGCTCCGTCAGGAGGTAACCCATCCCCTTCCCGGAGTTAAAAAGAGAATCCTCACCAATCAAAACCCACGTCTCCTTAGGGCCGTAACCAAAAACAATGCACTTCTTTGCCTGGGCCCTGCACCAAAACCCCTCCCACCTTTAGAGCTGACACGTTTCGTGCGGTAGTACAAAAGACACGTTGTTGAAATTCTCCCGCAAGATATACAAACCCTGCATTCTTGTTCTACTTCTTGAAAGGGTTTCAAGACGCTATTTTAAGACGCTGAGAGAAGAAATTGTGCAGGGCGAAGCCTGAGACGTGTTGACCAACCCTAAGACATCCCTCACAAAGATGGCGACCTCAAATATCAGATGACACTGACAAGACAATGATGTCATTTTTCTCGACGACTTGAAGTGAAGGTTTCAACAGGAAAAGAAGACAGGTGGATTTGATACGGAGTTTTCCACAGAAGGACTGAGACAAGAGGCCGACTGTCTCTAGGTATGGGAACGTCGTTTGTAAACATACACAGAACACTGACCATTAGGAGAAAACAACACGAACATACTGTGTGTGTCGGCTCAACGCTTACAGTTGCCTGACAGTTTACGACAAGGAGAAGCATTGTATAAAAGACGACAAAATACACAAAACGTGAACATAGCTGATCATTTAGTCATTAGCAGAAATTGGTGTTGTACAAAGACATGTACAGACAATACACCAGAGGAGTTGTCCGACAAAAAAATTATGTTGCAAACTGTGCCTTTTGGCCGATGTGCTATCAGCCTATTTTGCCAATTTATACTGTTTCCAGCGACATGTTGAGCCTGATAGAGGCTGAGCCAATAGTATAATTCATATAAATTTGATATACACTTTTATTTCTCGTCCCGGAAACAGCCCCGGCTGCCGATGCCCCGGTTTGGGAATGAGATCCAGGCATAACTGCTTAGTGACATGGTGTTTCGTTCAGAACTATTCGTCCTACCAGCGAGACAAAAACAGGGCGAACCCAGTTCATTACCGAAATTCCCTTTTTTGTACCAACTTTGTCCTATAGTCATTGTCCACAATAAACATCCCAAAAATAGAACTGTATATGACTTTCAGTTTTGTACTACTTTTGTGTAGCGAGTTTTTTTTTTTTCGAACATAGCACGATGAATAGGGTGGTACTATTCGGGGAATATATAACATTATTGAAAACAGATGTTAGTGAAGACTTAACCTGTACCAAACAGGAATATATCTTCAGTCGAATCTTAAGACAAGCCTTGACATCTTCCGCCTGTGCTGTAAGGAGGAAGACCTCCCAGGGGTGTACTTAAGACTGACAGTAGCCACGCATGTCTTAAGATGACTAATTTGCTGGACACAAGATGTGATCGACAGATATAGGGCATACGTCACAATTGAGTTGCAGAGTAGAGGACTCAAAGTGGTTAAGTAGGGCCTACTTCATATTCTTAAAAATCCATTTTTTCTTGACTTTTCTGTCCAGTGGAGACCTTTTACATGTTAGAAGGAACAGATAGGGTATATAAGCTTTCCCTGTTTGATAAAACTTTGTTTAGTCACCAGGACAGTTGATGTAAGGGCAGATGTGAGTTGTTGGGTGTTGCGGATGGATACAGGAGGAAGCCTGGGTCAAACGTAGGGTTTGTTTACTCTCCTTGGAGTTTGAGCTGTAAACAATCTGTTTTCATTACATTGGTGTGAAGTAGACTCTTGTATCTTTCTGCTGGAGAAGAATCTTTAAGATTGAAATATGGGTTAGCAATAGAGGTGTTTTTTTGTTGTTGAACCGGGCCAAGAAACCCGACTTGAAAAAAATCAGTTAACCGGATTTTGGACCGATTAGAAAATGAACAGATTATACTGGCAGGCGTTACGTTCACGTGTTTTGTGGCAAATACCAGTTCAAGAACAAAACAAGAGCTAAGTAGAACATAGTTGATACTCATTTTTACCAGGTTTCTACAGTTTTACGGTCTTAGTGTTGTTTACCTGACGATAGAATTTTAAAACTCCAGTAGAAGTCGGATACTCCATCAAACAAATTCCTTTATGGCGAAATGGACCCTAATTTTGAGTATTGCCCATTCACAAGTTTTCACAGACAATCAGGTCCAGGATCTGGACCTGATCCTCAAGTTGGGCCTGGACCGAACCTGAAATTTCTATACCAGTATCCACCCTTACTCCTAAGGCTAGCCCTTATCGCCAGATGCGCACCAAACCATAACATCTCCTCACCATACTGTGTACACAACAGCAGGTCCCTGCGCGTTTGGGAAACGAACCCGCAACCCCAAGGTGCGAAATGCGTCAACGGAATCGGAACAGACATCAACAGAAGGGGCACAGATATATTAGCGCACTTGTTCCAAATACATGCTGGACACATTGGGGTCTGTTTACAGATAGGTTGAACAGGGCAGGCGGACAATTATGTACACGAAACAGTTGTAGGAGGGACAGAAATAATCTCCAGGCAGATCAACCGGTGGCATAAGGAGTTTAGCTGACCAAGGAGTGCTCTGAGCCACTGGAACACTCCTTATGCCGCCGGTAGGTCTGCCTGGAGATTACATTAGGACAGAAACAAGGAAGAGCTAGCTAAAAAGCTTGCTACGAGTGTGGTGAATCCACACGTTTTTGTGGCACTACAAGCAGTCTCAGTCTATACATAGCATTTACTTTATAACACTTTATGATACGAAAAGGGCGCTTTTGTGAAAAAGAAGAAACAGGGAAATTTTGTTGCTCTTAAACTTGCATCAGGACATTATTTTCATCCTTACGAATGGAATTGAACCTTCGTGAACATTCTCATCAGCTTGGCAAGTCACTCATTAACACTCAATAATTCTTTGTACAGTTGCATAAAAAAATTGGTACTGTTGTTAAATTAAGAATTTGACATGTCTGTATCTTGTTTTCTATCTTGTTTTTATCAACAAAAATATTTTACAAATTTAAAGAAACAAAGCCCCAGGTTATTTTTATTTTGGTAAAGATGGCTATGTGCGAGTTTACATGGACGCAAAGTCGAACCTACCTTGCAAGACGTTATGCCGGCATGTTTCTCTTTTCTCGTTTAGGCTCAACACCAAGGCAAACCTGATCACCCAAACAGTCAGCGAGAGTATAGACAGAAGACACAGGAGAGGAATAAACATGTCGAGGAAATGCAATAAACCACGGCAAACAAGAAAGACGGGTAAAGGAGACATTGCAAGAACATCTTCAGCAATTTTTCTAGTCATGCTTGCAGCACATACATACATTTCGCAAACTTAGGGAAAGAGGCAAGCAACCAAGTTGACATGAGACAACAGCGTACAAAACATTATGCCTGTATAGCCAAAGTACGGAGCACTTTGACGGGTATTCTTAGCAAAACGGGCATGTTTTTGAAAAGGAAAGCAAGCAAGTTGAAACTACATGTATAGCATACGGAGAACGGACGAAAGTGTAGTCTGAGGAAAGTCAGATAAGCACCAATCAAAGACATTATCTGATTTCCATCCATATCCAAATATGGTAGTAACACCCATATAAGGAAGTGATGTACTTACTTGGTTTTCTTCAACTGCATGGACGCCCACTGTGGTTTCTCCTTCCTGACCACGCCCTCTTCTTCCTCCTCTACGTCTTCTTCTCCTCCCTCATGCTGCCCGTTCACTCCGTTCTCTTTTGGATGATCCATCACTCCATTTACCTTCCCATGATCCTCCTCTTCCTTTTCCATAGCAGGTGGTTCCGGTTCTGGCTCTGGTTCCGGTTCTGGTTCAGGTTCCGGTTCTGGTTCCACTTCTGGTTCAGGTTCAGGTTCTGGTTCTGGTTCAGGTTCAGGTTCAGGCTCCGGTTCGGGTTCTCGTTTTACCTCCTTGCGGTCCTCTCTCCCAGGGAACTTCCTACCGCGGCGAGGTGCCTCTTCTTCAACTGGATCCGGCTCTTCGTTTTCTTTGGTGTCGAGAATCTCTCTGGAACGGCGGCGACGGAAAGTGGATTCTTCCGGTGCCTTTTTCTCGTCGGCATCCAAAATCTCGCGAGATCTTCTGCGGTAAGAGGGCTCCTCGTCGTTAGTATTCTCGCGAGATTTGCGACTCGAAGTTTCGTCGTCATTGTCCAGAAGCTCACGTGACCGCCGGCGATATGACGGTACGTCATCGTCTTGGGCATCCAAAATCTCGCGAGATCTTCGGCGGAAGGAAGGTTCTTCCGTATCTTTCGACCCGAGGTCACGTGATCTGCGGCGGCTGGTGGTTGCCTCCTCGTCGATTGACCTTCTGCGGCGTGAGGAAGTGTAATCGTCTGTGTCACGATCACGTGACCGCCTCGTGATCTCTCGCGTGGAACTATCCTCTAGCAAATCACGCGATCTGCGCCTGCGCGAAAGGTAATCGGTTTCCCCGTTTTCTCCCGGTCCGGGTGAATCACGTGACTTTCGCGGCGACGACTCTGTATCCACGCTCGAATCCTTGGAGCTCAAAATATCGCGAGATCTCCTGGTACTTCTCGGAGCGACCTCCAGTTCCCGTGAGCCTCCCTTCTCCTCGAGCTCCCGCTCCCTGCGGCGGCGCTCCCGTCTCTCCCTGCGCGCCGCCTCCAGAGCGTCTTCCTCTTCCGCCATCGACGCCTGAGCCGCAAGTCTGTATGACACAAATAAAGGCAGAACTCATATTAGTAAAGCATCAATACATTTCACAATGCCGATTTGAAAACCATTTCAACAGCATCAGCTGGCCCATACAAGCCACTGTGGTGGCAGGTCAAGAGGCATTTAAAATATATATGACAATGTTAAAACTGCCCAAGAAGACCACTTAGGGGACTGATAAAATCTACATGTAGTCTATGTGGTTGGTGATCAGTAAAGACAAAATTCTTAATGGTTGTGTCAATGTGAAAAATTATCTTTAAGGGAAGACCAAAAATGTTATATTGTCCGGGTGGTCCTTATGTAGATGTGGTTACTTTTCACTTTATGAAGGTTGTCTCAAACTTGCGCTAAGCTATTGATCAGTTATTGAAAATTTGTTGTTAAATGAAACTGTGGTGATTCTTAACTAATCTCTAGGCAGATCTTCTAGTGGCGTAAGATAGTATCAAAGCTAGCTAAGGAGTACAGCTGGCCAAATGGAGTCATCAGACAGCCACTGTCAAACACTGTCCTATAGGCCGGCTTCACTCCTCTGCCATCTGCTTGGAGATTACTTCTTAACCCCTCCCCTCCCGTGCCCCTCCCCCTCTCATTACGTTTTGGAACGTCCCGGCGGATTGTGACAGCAACAAACGGAGCAACACAGTTGGCACCAAGCTCCGAGTGGCCCACGCTGACAGCAAACCTTTCAGCGGGGTGTGCTTACGTAGGCTTTGGCTCAACCACGGACAGAAAACACCTTCTTATCGACTCTAATCGCCTCGTAGGGGCTGAATGATGTCCAAACCCGCAATCTCAATATCAAGCGGCTGTGCTCGTGAAGAAATGCCGCGAATGTTTGCACGCAAATGTGACGCTAGTTTTAGTCTAATCCCATATTTTGGAGAAGAACGGTGAACCTCGTACTAAGAATTTAAGCATATTTTGGGCATATTTTGTCGAAATTAGTGACAGATCACTCAATCAAAATGGCTAAACTCGGGCATAAAACGACACATACCTTTATACATGCTGCTAAACGGCTTAAATGCCTCAAAACCCGTAAAATAAATATTTGACGACCAGATGCAAAATCTTGTCATAAGACCACAACGTTTTTGTTGATGTAAAAAGCAGATTACCTGAAGTGACTCCAGCACAAAAGGACACATGCCTTGTACACTTGCTAAACGCTTGTAAAGACCCAGCAAAGCGATATAACTAGTATTTTACAGTTTGACAGTAAATTTAAAGAGCAGCACAGAAACCCACACCTCCCTCCCACCCAGCCGATTGGATTTAACCACAAGCATCGTAACCTTTACAGACGTAAAGAACTCTGCAACTAGCCAGGGGCGCTAACAAACGGAAACGAGCTAGAAAATTCACTGCTCGAGAAAGACAGAAACAAATGCCACGGGCCTTCAATGCCGCTGTAAATAAACTGCCTCTAATTCGCGCGAGGACCTTCTGACTCGCTCCCAAATATTTCCAAGTTCATGTGTCAGCTTAGTACGGACCAGATGCTCGGCGGAATGAAGGGAAAGTTCTCTGAATGTTAGAACATGGCAGGCATCCGAGTTTCCACCCCCCCCCCCTAGTTTTGCACTCTCCAAGCAGAGGTTAGGCTCCGGTGTTTTTTTTTTCGTATTTTTTTAGGCTTTCTGTTTTGTACCGTTGTTTTAATGTTTCGCGGTCATAAAGAAAACGGTACAAAATAGAAAGCCCAATAACCAAGGGTAAGAAAACGTCAAAAAACAGATGGAGCCTAACTTCTGCTTGGAGAGTATCCCCATTAGAGCATAGTGAAAAATGAATTAAAGGAGACCTCGTTTAAGTGATTGCCAAAGTCTCAATCACAGATTTTTTCTCCAGCAAAACCAAACAAAATAATAAGATAAAATGGAAACGTTCAGACCCTACTTGATTTTTGGAACAAAAATTGTAAACAGAGTGGAACAAAATTTTCATGGATAGAGAAGTATTTTGAAGGATTTAGGTGACACCATACAAGTAGTAGGCTTCTTTGAAAGGAAAGGCCTGCCACTTGAGTCCAAAATTTAGGGGATAAACTACGTGATACGTTTCCATAGCAACACGAGCTCTGGACACCGTCAGATCCAATCGCCAGCATCTCTACGTGTTCTTCACTTGCTTACATTATCTGGTATTTGTCAGGCTTTTACATACAATAGATATGTGTAACATAGTAGGTAGGCAGCTACTACAGTAAGGTTTTAACTAATATAAAAGAACAGCAAAAATGGTTCAAGGAGATCTAGACCTGTCTGTCAACCTATGCTTTCAGAGGCGGAAGTGAGGCTGTCAAATATTGTTGTTAACATAATCAAACGAGGTAAAATATCATTATGATCAGGGTACGTACAAGTAGAGTAATAGAGTGGTTTCAAAAACGCTTCAAAGAACGACTACAAAGCCATTTTTCAAATCCGAAGCAAAGGAAATATAAAAGTGGCTTCAGAGGCGCTTCAAAAACCATCTAGCAAGCTGTTTTCGAATCAAAAGGACATATGTAACGTTATAAGACTGACTTCAAAAACACTTCAAAAACCTTCTAGAAGTAGGAAGTCATTTTTCCAAAACAAAAGGGGGATGTGGTTAATGTGCCCAGTTGAAACAGTTACTCTCTGCGTTCAAAGGGGTGAATTGTGATCAGCTTAGGTTCATATAGTTGATACCAAAAAGGGCGACGTTTGTTTGTGAGACTAGAAGATAGGAAGAGGGTAAGGGGGCCCGCACTCGCGCGCTCAGACGACATCTGACGACTCCCAGCCGGCGAGGCCGGACGCACGGAAGGCGTGGAGAAATGCGACGCTTACATGGCACACTTACAACAATTTACAAACAAGATATTCCTCCGCACATGACAGGAATTTGGCTTCCACTATAGGCACCAGGAACACATCAAAAACAGCCGCCGCCGAAATGAATTGTCGTTGCCACTTTTCAGTCTTACTCTTGAGGAGAGGGCTGGGGAAAATATGGCACAACTCATGTAGCCACTTTTCTTCGCTAAATTAACCCCAATTTGGCACGACTCGCAGACAAAACACGCAGTTATCTAAACCTTTTGGCTTCTAAGTAGCTAATTGAATAACTGAGCCAAAAGAAAGGTTTTGATCCAAAGCGGACACATCTCCTAGCCTGAGGGCTGGGGGGTCTTGACTGAGTCATATCCCATTGTGTTGCATCGGACGACATACTGGCGGCGATATTTACATGTATCTCTAACACGGTCAAAACAGGCAGCACTCGCGTTCCCACTTCAACATAACTTATCGTTCTAAGACTCCACAAACAAACTCCCTCCTTTACCCAAAACACTCCGCCAAATTATCAAGACTTTACACGGGTATTTGCGTTTACCTCGGTTAAAACAAGCGGATAGAACATGTATACGACAGGGAAAAGCCCAAGCAAAACAAACCTGTCCAGAGGCATGATAGAGCTACAGGTTCACAGCAACGCCTCGCCAAGAGCTTAGCTCACGTTTAATCGTCTTTCCAGAGATCTCGCTGCAAGTGCTCCGGTGGAAAGACCTTGCAAAGCGCCGAACAGGACTCAAGACACGAGCGGGCTTCCTTCAGTGTTCTCCCGTCTGAAAAACAGCCACCTTTCCCCGGCTAGCGCTCCGCACAACGCCTCGGCACAAGTTTACCGGAAAGTCTAGAAGACTGTTTGAACAAGGAGATTCCTGCGCTCGCCTCAAGAATTTTCTCCTGACATCACCACTGCCCAAATTTGGAAGTCAGACCCGGGAAGGACCATAAGGCGACATTGACAACGCTGGCTTGTATCCAAGCATTCCTCAGGACGAGAAAGTTT
Source organism: Branchiostoma floridae (assembly GCF_000003815.2). Lineage (NCBI taxonomy): Eukaryota > Metazoa > Chordata > Leptocardii > Amphioxiformes > Branchiostomatidae > Branchiostoma > Branchiostoma floridae. The sequence goes on from NW_023365761.1 coordinate 79,716, forward strand.
GTTTTAAGTCCTGTGCGATCATAGTTAGATACACCTGCTATCAAACGTACAAAGTTTAGCTGCAGGGAAGGGAAAACTCGCTGACTATGATGTCCTAGAGGGTGGGTTACCTCAGAAAAAACGTTTAAAGGTCCCAAGGGTCGTTACGGTTACAAGGACCACCTGTTTATCGTTTGTAAAACGGCTTCGGGGGTTGGTTAGGAAATTTACAAGCGAAATCTATAGGGAAGATAAAAGGGAGAACTGGAGGAACGAGCCCTAGTCATGGACCTGAAAGCTTGCAGCTTGAAGAATTCTGTAAAAAGTTCTCACGGGTGTATACTATATATGGTGCAAAACCAGAAGTTTGGAATTTTATCTATATTTTTGTCAGATCCTTTTTATGCCAATGGCTAGAATCGTTAACGTTCATATATTCACGCATATGATATACTAGAATGCCATATTAAGCTCATGGTTTCTGCCAAAGGAGTAGTTAAATAAACAATGGTGAAGAAATATAGATATGATTTTTGTAACGTATGGATTTTTTGGGTGTATTTCTAAATCCTTTAGGTCATTGTCCAATACGTTGATCTCCAGATACACAACAAACCATACATATCAATGGCCATGGCTGGGTTGATATATATACGTATACAGCATGTATTGATGAAAAGCACATTTTCTTATTTTGGACAGACAAGGCCGGCAAGGGTAATGTGGCACTACAGTCAATTTGATAAATTTTTTTCAACAGTGCCACATAAACAGAACAACAGGCTTCATGAGGTACAGCCTTTTTAGGTCGTTGGGGCAGTGGGTTGTTATCCACTGAGTGTAGGGCACGGTTTTGGAAAGCGGAACCCATCCCTCTCCTTCCACCACCTTTTACCTCCCCAACCGATGTCAGGTACCCAACTTTACACCTGAGTAAAGTGAGGAAAGTCGTGAAAGTGCATTTCCTAAGGGCACAAGATCGGTAGCATGACAAGATTCGAACCCAGGATTTGTGGAGTCTTGGCCAAACTCCCTGCGTTGAAGCCCCTGCAGTAAGATGGCTTTTTAGACATTGCTGAAAGGTGATATACAGAGTGTCCTTCTGATACACTTTCAAGAGTCAGAAGAGTAATGCCCGCCCATCTCTCACGTCTGACTTCGTTTCCTGAGTTTGTTTGCATCTGTACGCTGAGCGCTAGCCTGACCAAGTACGCATGCTCGCCATGTCAACAACCTACAAACCACTCGCTTGTTCTTTTTAGGGCAGAAGATCCTAAAATACTTCGGCGAGGGGGAGGATCAGGGTTTTTGTATGAAAACACTCGTTTGAAACTTCAGTAGATTCAACAATTTGTTACAGATGTACATGTACATGTAAGTGTTTAGGTCATCTGGTTTGGGTTCATTGAGAGCATTGCCGGCCCACAGACTGGCTGTACATTCTCTGAACTTCATCGTAGCACAGTTGAGTCAAGTTGTAACAGTTATGGTGTTTCATCGTTTGCCCCCCCCCCCCCCAAACCCAGACGTCTTGGATTAGAATCACTTAACATGCCACCGATGTTGTGCTCTTGAAAAAGGCACTTATACGACTTTCCTCATTCCCCAAGGTGTAAAAAATGGTATGTGGAGTAATAGTCGGTGGAAGGAGAGGGTTGGGCTCCGCCTTCCAATTCTGTGGCCCAGATGATGGATTCTCCTGTCGGCTGTCGACAGACACAGTGGGTAACAACCAACAGTTCTTACGGCCTCAAAAAGGCTATCGGACGAGCTTTAGTTGTTGTTTTTGTTACAAATCTTTACAACGGATTCCAGCTTTTGCCATGTGACAATTTCCGAAAATATTTTTTTTACAAATGTTTGCACACAAGCTCTATAAACCGTTATTGATGGATAATATGTTGATGACGGTTACATATCAAGGTAAAATAATATCCAAGGACAATTGGAAAATTTCACTTCAATAATGCCCGCCTCCCCCTCAAGGTCAAACGTGGTTGCCATAACGACAGAGAACAACAAATCGGTCAGACATGTCGCCATATCTGCAGTATCTGTGTCGGTATTTGGTGTGTCTGACTAGGGGTACGGTACGGCATATGTTGACAAGCCGCCGGAAGCCGCAAAGACTGAGACGGAAAGAAACTGGCACGAAACCACTGGTGCGGAATATCTGACCAACTTCTGTCTGAATCGCATGAACAAGGAACCGTTCTCACAGACATCACGTGATGTACACATAACGTTACGAATACCCCTTGTTTGTTTCTAAACAAAAGCTATATAAATAGAAAGTTGTAACTGGACTAAAATCGTTTTATGAAAAGGTGTCTAAAATTAAATGGTTGCAATTGAGGCGTCTCTTTCACACCTCCGAGTACGCATGTGCAGTGCCAGGAATTGTGGGTAATATATCAAAGGTAAAGACCTACATCACCCACAATTCCTGGCGATGCACCTGCGTACTCGAAAGTGTGAAGGAGCTTATTGCTAGCGACTTGACTTGGATTGTTCCATTCAGACCATTTGTTATCGATGTTAAATGTTTATGATTGTTACCGTGTGATCTGTACTAAGCTTAGTGGGGCAAAAATGTGCAATAGAGGTCTTCATTCATTCTATTCATCATCATCATCATCCGGGCGTGCTAGTTGCACAGATGGACATGACTCTCCCCCCATCCTTCCCTATCCTCCATAGCCTTGGCCAGATCTTCAGTCGAGCAGCCAGTATCTTCACAAGGTTGATGTAGATATGTTTTACGTGGTCTACCTCTGCTCGCATGACCATGTTTGGGAGTCCACAACAGAACGTCACTAATGATCTCATCTTTACTCCGCCATGCGTGACCAGCAAACCTCAGCCTTCTTTCTCGTATGACTAATATAATGAGATGACGGTGGTAGATCTCAATACAACAGTTTTTTTTTTTTGTAGGATGTGTTCTCCAAGAGATGTTAAGTTAAAAGCTGCCCGTAGCATCTTAGTGTAGTTGCCGTCCTATTCCTACTACGATTTATTTTCAGATTTTCTAGTATTGCAGGTCTTTGAACCTCGTCTACCAGATGTATTGTGTAAGAGTGGGTCTAAGGGTTAGCCAAACTTCACGGGTGGGGTTTTATTGCTGAGATTTACTCCTCCACTAGATCCCATGTTTTATGGAGATAATCCCCAAATTTGATAGTTCCGGGTAGGTTCAGGGTTATGGTCGGTCGGTGGCCGAGGGTTATCTTATTGAAACCACCGGTTGACTTTTCTTCTTGCAAAAGATTAGAGTTCAAATTTATCCAATACCAGTACCGTCTTTTAACACAGACGCGGCCTTTTACTAGGTGTTTTCTTGCACATTCTTAGCAAACATCCCCCTGCAGTTGAAGACTGTATTGGGCGAAGAGGGGACTTTTGAAACAAATCATCATCGGAATTTCAAAAGAAAACTGCACGCACCTCACAATATTCAAAGATTTTACACGTGGGCTGTCATGGTGATTGATAGAATGTTGAGGTTGAGGGTCCACAACATTGGTTTGTTGACCTTTGAACTAAAAAATACCAATGATGTTCACGCAAGGGCCGGGGATATTTAGTTTGGAAAACGTTAAAATTATGAACTTTTCATATTTACAAAACAGGAACGTTTCCATAACCAGATTTGCATAATTGAGATGCCCAAGGGCCATATGCTATATATCTTTTTGATAAAAATTGGAACTAACTGATTGTATTTTATATAGTATAGTAAAATCAAACATCATTCTCACCTTTCTTCTTCTCTGCGCTTGCGCCGTTCCTCTCGTCGGCGCGTCAACTCGTCAATGTCCATGGTGAGCTATCGTTCACGTGACCTGGAGAACGAGAATCGGCGAGAGTTTTGGTACAAGCAAAAAACTATAACATTCATAACCATCGCTAATTTCATACAAGCCACGTGCACCCACCCACACAAACAAACGCATAAAAACAATGAAGATCAAGAACATAACTTGCTCAGAATACACAAGATAGAAAACCTTATGTTCTACTGCAGTGCCAAGACAAGCCACAAGGGGGAGCAGGATCTAATTATCTCTTCGATAGGAGAAGACTTAAACCAGGTTCCGAAGTTCACGACAATCTATCGACAGGTTTTTTTTAGTTACGCCTTTTAAATTCATGCATACATACATGTGCGACCATAAAACATAAACTTCTAGGGGAAGGTAATAATTAAGTTATATTCCATATTTGTCACAAAGAACTAACAAGTAATATCATGCTAGGTGTAGGGGGAGGGGGGCAGAGCATATCCATTCCACTATCGTCTCTCTCGGGGTGTTTTTTGTTTATTTGTCTCGCTCTCAAAAACCATAAATACATGACAATGAATTATAAAAATAACATATTAGTGCAAGGGAGGGGTGTTGTTGGTGAGCTATCGTTCACGTGACATACAAAACGAGAATCGGCGAGACCTTTGGTACACGCTCAAAAACATGATGACCATCGCCATTTTCCAAATTAAGTTTAATATATTCCACACTTGGTATGGAGAAGTGACAATTTATAGCTGCATGTGTGCTAGGTGTATGGGGAGGGGGGCTCAGGGGGGCAGAACATATTTACTTCATTATCGCTGCCATGTCTGTCTATCGCGAGCTGTTGTTGAGCCAAGGTGGAGATTTAAACCACACGGGCATTTCGACAAGACACCAGCGATTACGGCTACAGATTGGACGTGACAAATTCGTGTGGCAGGACCAACTGATACACACGTGGTCCTGGTTGAAGCAGTGGTAAGGCCACAGCAAGTAAATTTTATGGATGGCATCCTATGCAGAATGCAAAAACAATGAGATAGTGCGAAAATAAAAGCAACATAGGTAAAAAAAATAAGATGGCTAAATATTTAGAATAGACATCATAAACGTCGTCCTATGCATAATGCAAAAATAATGAGATTGGGCGAAAATAAAAACAAGATGGGTAAAAACAAACAAGATGGCTATTATTTTTAGAATAGACACCATAATCGTCGTAACAAGATTTGAAGTGACACAGCGTGGCATCACAACTAACAAGGCATTCATTTTTGTATCAAAGAAGTGAACTAGTGTATTAAAAGTACACTGGTATCACTTGCCAAGTTGGCAACAACATTCATGGCTTCCATATTGGTTGCGCCTTTACAACTATCCAACAAGTTTCTCTTCTGAAACTATAGTCATGGCTACCTCTCTAGTGTCACTTCTACAAGTATAATCACTTAGGTTACAGCACAACATGATTGTCCATTTCTGTCTACCTGACCATCCCGAAAGAGGAAAAAGATCTTTTTTTTCTTCTGAAATCATGCGAAAATTAATGAGCGCGCTGATGTCATCCATAAAATTTAGCTTGCTGTGGCCTAATCATATATCCCACACGGGGGAGGGGATGTTCCTCATGCGACCTGTCTGCCACTAGCAACCCTACAGGAGACCAAGAATATCCACCCGTGCCAAGATTCGAGGACAAAGTAATAAATTGTAAAGGTCCTACAAAGTGGAAATCACGAACGTGTGCGCATTGATACGGACCCGTTCAATGGAAAAATGCCTTTTTGGAAGAATGATCGTTCCCTAATTGTAGTTCCCTCAAAGTATCAAAAGCTGGCCAAGGCGTATATCTGGCACCGGGTGCCCGTTTACCTCCCTTTGGCCGGCTGTACTCCTTGGCCAACTTTGATACTACATGTATCTCTAAGGCACCGTAGGGTCTGCTTCGAGACTACCCTAATTGTAAGCATTAAGCATTGCCGTGTATAGAATGGATGAATGAATCAATGGCTGGCTGGATGAATGGAAATGGGTGAATTACTGAGTGAATGAACTACTGAATGAATGAATGAAGTATATTCATTCTTTCAGTCATCCAGCCGTTCATTAATTCATTCATGGATTCATTCATGCCCTACTAGTATACTAGGGCTACATGCAATCGTTAGATGCCCAGACATTGACAAGAAAACTTTGCCTTGATTTATCTTTATCTCAATCTTTTCACTTCTAAAACATGTATAGATAAACAAATTTAAACAGAGTTATGCTAGAGACGATGATAAACAAACACACAATAAATAACACCTTAATTAACATCTAAAACATTATTTATATGCCAGAAAACGATGCATTCTATCGTCCTTGTAATTTGTAAAAGTTGAAACACTTCTTTCTGTACATTTAAGGAACTGTGTATCCGGATGATGTGAACTTTGACACAGTGGAATTTCCGTTTCGCTGAATCTCAAAAACATTTGCGTAAAAATAAACGACGTCTTCGGGGTCACCTAGCAACGTACCAAGCGCGCGTCCAGGCCATGTCTTAGAATTCGGATATTTTCTTTGAATACGGCTGGCTTCAGTTGAAGTAAATATTGCGAAGAGAAGAAACTTTTTTTTTTCTAAATGGTGCATTGAAAGGTGATGCGAGAAAAAATAAGTGGACGTTTATTTTGAAACTTAGATAGTCCGTGCCATACATGATTTTCTAACTACACGAAGAAAGACATGTGTATGCAGTTATATTGAAGTTCATCTGAGGCAACTCTATTTAATATCGTAAGCAAATTCCATCGATAAAAAAGTGCATATTGTAAGATTTTGTATTTTGCTGTCTTTCGAATTCATGTCATACTTTTGCATTATGGATCATATTCAATGTATATATGCGTCACACAAATCCAATTTGGCAAGCTCAAATATCTCCATCCAAACGATAGGTCGTCATACGGAGCTGTCAATCATTCCGGTAATTGACCCCTATCGACCACCTCAGGAATGCTGCCCGACGTCACGCAAGATGGGTCCCCAATGCAATCTGTTTACCCGCAAGGGGGCGCGCTTGTCAAGTCTGTTTACACTCTTAACCTCCCGCAAACTACAGATAGAGGGACTTGAGAATCAGCCACATTTTCAAGAATAAAAAGTTAAACCGGTACAAGCGACCACCTCTACAAAAGGACCACCTGTCCATTGATATACAGTCAAATTTGTACATGTACTAATGAGTAGTTACCACCTGTACACCTGTCCAGTGTGACCGCTTTTTGCTGCTCACTTGGACAATTTTTCCCATTGACACACGCATATCCAGATGTCTATAGTATACACCTGTCTGCATAGACCAGATTGTAATTCTTCTGGGGCAGTTTTGACTGTATCTAAAATCGCCCTATTCTAATGTCCTGAAATTCTGAAAACGTTATCGAAAATTCTAGCCTTAGTGTCATCCTCCTTTGCGTAAGCTCTCTCCAACACAAGTTGGTATAAGTTTAGATAGGCACAAGCGTAGCCTAACGAGGACGGTACCCAGGCTATCTGATATTTCAAGACATACAAAAAAACATGGTAAATCCAATACTCAGCTAAAGGTGACACTACTTCGTGTGAGACAGCTATAAGACAATCTCCGAGCAAAAGAAATAAGTCCCTCAGCTGCAAGTCTTTAATATGGCACCTGGAGTATTTACAGGTGACCTAGATAGACTAAAAGAGCTGTATCTTCGCAAAGGGTGTGACGCTCGACTGTGTCTTCCAACACGCGTAAAGAAACCAAACTCTCTTCTACAATAGCTCTCATTTCTTGAGAACCATCGCAGCTGTACAGAGCCAGCTGACCCGAACACTTCCGATAAGATACGAAAACGCACGAGTGGCCGATTACGAATAATGAGCGCAATGAAACGCAACTGAAACACTTGAATGAAAACAGGTGCAGCCAGTGAGTTTCTCCGTTTTATAAGCGTTCAGCCTTAAACCTTGTCCCTGACCTATGCCTATACATTCCGAACTGTGAAAATTGTCTTGTCATCGGCTAAAAATAGCACAGTTTCAGCATGTTGGGATGTGCTATTCTCATCCTATAAAACAACGCACACAGTCGCCTTGTGTTTTTCTTTAAAATTTAAGCCAATGAGAATTCTACATGACATCTTATCCGTAGCACCTGGCAAGACTGAAAATATAATGGGTGTTTCCTAAATTTTAAAGTTTACAAATTCCATCAAAACTGTCCAAAAAGACCACTCAGAAGACCAAAAGAAAATGCTCTACATGGACAGGTAGCGTTCTTACTGCTTGTGTCAATGGGAAAATTATCTAAGGGACAAGCCAAAATGTCACATTAGCCAGGTGGTCCTTGTGCAGAGGTTTGATACTGACTGTATACTGGCACTGCCTTTTGGAGAGCTGTGTGCTAAACCCATGCCCTTCCTTCTTTACACGGACACAAAAGACAAGGTCTTTTTTCAAACGGACCTTATATAACGGGACTATGTTTTCTGTTTTGTTTACGACTCAAAACACGTCACCCGCGGAGAACTCCATCAAAGCAGTCCGCGACCAGGGCTCGTTTACAGACACGGACTGGGGCTGAAAAAACACCGAACCCTCGGGGTAAACAAAGGGGCGTTTCAACAAGGGGATCCCGCATTCCTGCACGCTGTTCTACACGAAAAAAGATCGGGGGCAAAGACGACACTTAAAGGGACACTGGAGTGTGTTTTCAATGGGGTCCTGAGAATAGGACATAGTTTTGTTTTACACAAAACCAGTTATTCTCACCTGCTGATGTTTCGATGTCTGTCAGACATCTTCCTCAGAGCTTCTAACTTGAGTTCTGACAGACATCGAAACGTCAGCAGGTGAGAATAACTGGTTGTGTAAAAGAAAATTGCTATGTCCTATGATCTACCAACCTGATGAAATTATTTTCGGAAGGATCCTGGGGATGTTGATATAGATGCCCCGATTTCCTTAATACCTTTGAGAGTTGAGACTTTATTCGAGACTACCTTCGTCAAGATGATGATGTATTCGGTAGCATATGAATGTGGGTGTACCAGCATAACTCTAGAATGCCTGGATGGATAGTATTTATATTTAGATTGTGGGTAGTTTTTTGCCCCCCTAGTGGATTGGTATGGTACTACAGCAGAACTCTTCTTCCGTTGCTTTAAAGACCTGTACAGAAGCAGAAACTATACATTTTTAGTCTGAAAATGGCACTTAAGTCCACAAAATTGACATCCTATTACATGTGTGCCAAATTTGGCCCTTTCAGACAAATTTGCACAATTTTTTTAGCTATGCCGTTGAACTAAGTGGGAAAATTGTCAATCCATATTTATCCATTTAGTCATATACAGCAACAGGTGGCATAGGCATCGGTGATTCCGTAGAACTATTGGGTCATCCAGGTAGCAAAATTAATACCTTTTTATACCATTGTATGCCACTTAAAAGACGTTTAAATCTTACATTAATTTTCGCGTTCAGGCAACGTCTTTCCTAATTTTATTCAATGAAAAAACTACAGAATCTCCAATTTTCTTCTTACTTCTTACAAGCGAGACGAGCGAGGGGGATACAAGCTGAGTCATGATTGGGACGGCATTCTTGCTGCCGCAGCGCCACCTACATCGGCTATAAGTAGCAGCAAGAAGCTGTTTCCAGTCATTCTACCCTGATGATGGTGTCTGATAGACATCGAAACGTTGGAAGTAAGTAATCCCTGGTTGTGCCTAAAGAACCTTACTATACGGAGACTTAAAACTACATATATAGGAAGAATGGAGGAAAGATTAGTGTGCTAAGTCAACGTTAATACCTCCCGGTACAGCGGACCCCGACAACTAAGGAGATTTGAGGAAACCTAAGATACTGCAAACACGCAGGTGATTCCTGTGAGCTTAAGATGAACGTCTTCACAGCAAACACACTAAGACACACCTGAACACACCTGGGCACAGGTGAGGTACAGGTAAGGGGAGGACAACTTCTTCTGGTGTGAGGCCACGAAGGGTATAAAATAGAGCTTTGTACTGAACTAATTTTACAGTAGAGGTAAAATTACCCCAATATCGGAGTTTAAAAGCATCCTAAAGATGCTAGATGAATGTTGACAATACATGTGTGATTATTTTGTGGTTCCCAAGGTATGTATAATTAATGAAACTTGAACATATTGACCGAAAATGTTGACCGAAAATTATTGATGTTTGATGTTCAATTGAATTTACATTTGTAGTCTCCAAAAGCGAATTTCATTCAAATGATGTCATTTGGTCAAGTGATTACACACACACACAGACAGACTGGCTATCATCAAAATAGCTTTTTGCTATTGCAGATTTTTTTTTTTAAATCTTCACTTATGGTCTCCACAAACAAACGGACCCATTGCCATACTCAACCTCAAACGGCACTGACAATATATATCCATCTTAAAAAAGGTAAAAGCCATGTACTGTTTGTCCTCAACAGAGACCATAACCGCAAGTTACCTATCTCCATAGGAGACTGTGGGTGCGCAAAATAGCTAACTATATATATACAGGTTTATTTCGCTTGGAATGTCTCGTTTCCGGTATGTCACGATGGATTGCGGTATATCAGAGGATATGGTCACAGGTCACACGAGAACGCGCGAGAAGACACGAGAACTCAACCGGTCCAGAACGACTCTGACTCAAGGTCAACTCCATCTGACAAAAACGTTACTTTTCAACCTTTTGGACGCTTTTAGATGCTATAACCACAAGGATTATCTCCATAGGAGAGTGGGGGTGCGCATAATAGACGACTAGAGTTTTATTTCGCTTGGAATTTCTCATTTCCGGCATGTCATGATGGATTTCAAAATATTAGAGCATATGGTCACAGGTCACACGAGAAAGCGCGAGAAGACATGAGAGCTCAACCTGTCCAGAACGACACTGAGTCAAGGTCACCTTCCGATGATGTTACAAAGGCGTTTTTTTATATTTGCTCTTTTTGCAGCTGTTTTGTACGATCTATAGTACTACATGCAGTACGGTCGCAAACTATCTTTTATACGGTCTAAAATCGATGCGCGTGGATCCTTATAATCAAGCCAATGTGGCCGAAATTTGCTAAAATGAGAAAGCTGTAATGGTCACAGGGGTGGGGAGGCTTTTTTATGGTCACAAAAGGGACGAAAATTGATGCGTACGCGGATCCATATAATCAAGCCAATGTGGCCAAATTTTGCTAAAATGAGAAAACTGTCATGGTCACAGTGGTAGGGAAGCTATATCTACGAGTTACTCTTCCTGAAAACAGTAGAATAGTAGGGTAAGGGACAAGGTTATAGACAACAAAACATCTGCTCGACATCAAGTAGTTGGATTTTATCATGTACAAAGTTTAGAATATAACTTTGACAAAATAGAGCATTTGTCAAAAGCTATATAGACTACTGGTGTCGTTTTCATACGGCTATCAATATCTATTCTATTCGAAGTCATTTTTTTAGGTTTTAACGGTGTTTTGAATTCGCGTTAGCAGTAGTAGTACTATGATGACACAAGGGATAACTATTCCCTGTGTCATGAATTCGCGATTATTGGGTCACCGCGAAGATTTTAATCAAACGGCCACAAAAGTTCAGAATTTCCTTTGAACTTTCCCGATGGAAACTCCACGAGTGGGGTAGCCTTCAGCAGGCCTTCCTACGGTGGTATGGATTACTATGATACTATGTATATTAGGAAAAATATGCAAATATATGATGGATTATTGGCCAGGAAAGTCAGTATGCGGGAAAGGCAACATATCCTTCTTTGAAATGTTCCCCTATGGCGTTCAAACTCCCCTGGCAAATTATTACCCCTATAGCCAACATAGTTGGCCTCAATGTAGAGACTGTGTGTGTGTGAGGGAGGGGGGGGGGTGCTGTGTGAACTGTTTTGTCAGCCATACCACTCGAGTCCCTCCATTCAACAACATGACAAAATAAACAATAGGGATGACCTGGTTTCGCACGAGTTAAATCCAGGTGAAAATAGAACAAGGGGAACGGCAGGAAATTTCGCATTCGAGGTAACATACTTTATGAAACACCCCTGCAGTTCCGAAGAAAGTGCCTAGAGGGCCAAACTTTTGGTCAGTTCTTCCCGAGCACAAGGACTATCCATCACTCAAAAAGCATGGCCGAAGCTTGCCAGAACACGAGATATCAAAGCCGGAGGTTCTGCTGCAGTACCAAGGTAGTCACAACGTGGCCCACAATCAAATTATTTCTTCAATATGACAAGACATACCAAAGTTCATGACAATCTAATCATAGCTTTCTATAATATGCTGCTAAACCATAAACATACATACATATGTACAAACTAAACAAGAAATGTAACCTTCTTGGCAAAACTAAAAACGTGGGCATTCTGACGAATCTGCTAGGGTTTAAATCTAAGCTGAACACAAACGTTGGTGGCAGCGAAAAGTAGCGTGGCCAATGCCATGTCACGCTCGGATGTACAAGCAGCACGGTATTCGGTGTCACATTCCTTCCTCGCTGTTAGAGAATCATTAGACCCTGTACCCCCATACTACACCACATCACGCTACGGTATATGACCTAATGACTGCACTCGTACCTGTACCTGTAAAATTTTTCAGGTACAGGTTCGGCCTCAAATGTACCTGTACCTGTGCCTGTACCTGTACCGTACCTGTACCCGTACCCGTACCCGTACCCGTACCTGTGCCTGTACCTGTACCGTACCTGTACCTGTACCTGTACCTGTACCTGTAGCTATACCTATACCTGTACCCGTACCTGTACCTATACTTGTACCTGTACCTGTAAAATTGCTTAGGTACCGGTCCATAGGTCACTTTCAGCTGTACGTGTACCTGTAAGATTGTTTCGCTACAAGTCAAAACCTCAATGTCAAGTGTATCTGTACCTGTACCTGTAAAAGTGATATGGTACAGGTCCGGATCTGAATTGACATGTTCAAACTAAATCACTAGTGGACACCACTTTCTTAAACTAATGCCTCCGTGGCCAAAATGACGATTTTGGCAATCTTGCAGTTGCAAATAAAATAAAAAAGCTTACAAATGGACGTAATTTGATAATCAGATATGGAAATCCATATACAAAGATGAAAACTCATCCCTAGAAAAGATGACTGACCGATCGAAGTTGTGTATACGTAGGTACATGTACCTAAATTGATGTACCTGTATATGTACCGCACCTGTACCTGTACCTGGATTTTGTTTTGGTACATATTTACATATACCATAAGGGGATACTAATATCTAATGAGGTGGTACTGATCCTTAAAAAGGGAGAAAAGGGACATTCAAATTTTGCCATTGAAGATATGATACAGGGATACGTAAACACGACTACTGTCTTTACTTGTAGCAAAAATATTACGTCTTTGGTCTTTGTGACTGCAATCTTAAAAAAAAGAAGAAATACAGATCAGATACAATAGCACAGTCAAGACTGTTGTTTCTTTCCGTTGATTCAACGTTGCAGTTTGTGTATAAAGGCAAAATAAACACCTACAAAGAGTACAAAGTGAAGTATAATGTAGTTTATATATGCCACCCTTTCGGGAATATATACAGAAATGGTGGTATCCAATGGCGCATACAGTATTTTGTCTCCATACACATCTTTCAGTTGATGCTGGAAACTGAATAAGTTTCCAAAACATGACACAATACGCAGAGAAAATGACCTGTCATTCGAGTTGTTCAGGACATAATCCTGCTTGTAAGTCCAGCGGATATCTTGTGACAAGATTGGTGTAAGAAAATAGAGCCCAACATGGCGGCCGACGAGTGATGAGATAATTAGCGCGTGATTCACGCACATTGCATTCATTCCTCTTCGCCCACACTTTTAACTTGGACAACAACCAAGGCCAAATTTAGTCACTTGCGTGTGTTTCCTGACTTAACATTTTTGGACCCACATCAAAGTCAGTTGAGAAAGTCGACTTTTCGGATTCTTCATATCAATCACGACTATGAAATAGCAGCCGCATTTTATAGATTCTTTTTACATTGATGTAAATAGGATCATAGCCTAAGCCGCAACCTACGATCACTTAAACTTTAAAGGTCTATTTTGTAACTTAGGACAATACATAAATCAATTTTCCTACCACTCAATAGATCATAGATCAACCCCACACATTAGTGCATACCATTATAGTACCAATCTTCAGGGAGGTCAGTTACAACTTACAAGAACATTGCACCACATGCATACGAACTAGTTTAAAACTGTGATCTTTCAAACCAGTATACGGTATGTTGTTGTTTAGAACAAGAGGATCTAGTATGAGATGGTTTCAGAAACTTAATTGACCTTGTGAAGCTTGTTTTTGCAAAGTGTACCGATACTAGAAATATGAAATAGTTATGAAAATATGCTAAACACTAATTGTACATGTCATTCACACAAAGGTTTTGTTCCCGAGAATATTTTCAATTTTGTGGGCCAAAATGTTACAAAATGGGCCTTTGAAATGTAATTTTAGACACCTGTACCGAACTGTAGCACTTGCTTTTGCACACTTTATCATCTATACAAAATAATTATGAAACAATTCTAAAAAGGGGTTGTACATGTCATTCATATAAGGATTTTGTTCGCGAGAATTTTCTCAACTTTGGACCTAAAATGTTATGAAATAAGCATTTAAAAAGTACTTTCAGACACTTGTACTGAGCTTTAGCACAGTGACCTCCCCTTGGTTAAACACCGCACCTCACGGCTAATTGACACAACAGGGGAGGGTTTTATGTGCGCATGTGGGGTAAAGTGACGGAAAACAAACAATTCAATGTTGACACCAAAGCTCTGGGAAAATCACTGCATTATCAAGTTATTCTACTGATTTCACAAAGGCCATAAATTAGACGAAAGCAAATTTGGTAGACGTTTAAATTTTCTTGCATCAAAAAAGCGGAAAACTGTCGATGAAACAACGCTGTTCGTAGAAAGAGTGAGAACAATTCAACGTATTTTCTGGTATAGGAATCAGTTCGTGTTAATGCCTATATCACCAGTTGTCTCAGACGTTTAGAAATGTATTTCTTTTTATATAAAAAGATCACGAAAGTACTTCAAAATGCACTGACAGGTAAATGTACTAACAAATACAACATGTTTAGGTCAATACAGTGACCAAATAACTCAAGTGACACAGCGTGAAATGCCCCATTTTCCAACACCTGACCGAAGCCCTATGTTTCCTCACAAGTGTCACATATTCAATTTCTCATCTATTTACAACAGACACCCTTTGGTCGTTTTATCAGAGAGCCCACCCAAACTTTGCAACCTTATCGTCGTATGGAAGACAGATTTAGTGCCTCGGGAGTAAGGAATCTCACCTGCAGCGAGAGGGCCAATGAGGGGCGAGGTTACAAACTCGTCGGGTTGGCAAGGGATGTTCTCTGTCTGCGCGGGAAAAATTCACAGGTCGTCGATCTCTGTCAGTCGGTGAGAGATAGTGGCCTGCTGGCTACGAGTTTTCCCCCTTTTCGGCAATGCCAAGTCCGGAAAGAATACATTCCCCCACGAAGTAGCGCCAACTCACTACCATATCGTCTGACATTCCTCAGAGTTAAGGGGCAAACCGTTGTCTATAAGGGGGTGGTTTGGAAGCACTTGAAGACCAACAGTGTGTGTGATTCTTGAGATAGGTTTCAAGAAATTGTCTGGGAACTAAAGTTGACAAAGATTTTACAAATGGTTAATTCAAGATAACGGTCCTGGTAGATTTTAATTTGGACAAAACGAAGCAATTTGACTTTGTTCACTGATGTCTTTGTACAAAAGAATAGCTGATAACCTCCTTGCTGACAACAAGAAGGCGACTAGAAACTCGAAATTCATCTTTCTTTTGACGTGTTACCAACAGAATCTGTCAGAATTTGCCATCAATTTACGATATTGTCTATTGACGGGCCTCTTTCACGCTTACATCTGTTTATTTTGGTTTAAAATGTCGACTTCTTGAAACTCGCATCTGGGAATCTTCCGAAGAATCCCGGATGTTCACGGTT